>NW_024412419.1:3618405-3724592 GCF_014898765.1 Herpailurus yagouaroundi
CAGGGGGGCAAAAAACAAACAATTATTAATTAGAACCCCCACACCGTTTTTACCACAAAATTGCTTTCCCCCCCCCGGGCCCCCCCCCCCCCCCCCCCGCTATGCACAGACATTTTGTATATACACACATATACACACATCATTTGAAATTTTAACTGAGATCTTCTGTCTTTTAACATGTTACTCTGGTAACTCACTAACAATTATACATTATAACTACCATAACGTTGTTCTACATAATATGAGATGTCAGTTGCATAGGGAAACGGTCACATGTCTGTGGTTTCTGCAGCTTACTGGGTAAGCAACAGATGCTGCTTTGTTATTCTTGGCCATTTTCTGGGGGGGGGGGGGTGAATGGAAAGTAACTGAACTCTGAGAAATTGCCTCGTTTTGTTTTGTTTTGGTTTTTTGGTTTTTTGGTTTGTTTTGTTTTTTTTTAATCATGTATCAGGAACACTGGAAAACAGATCAACCTGCATAAGGTGATCTAACAGCTTAGGAATACCTGCCCCTCTGCCCCTCTGCCCAGTATCTCTCTGTGGTGCTATTAATCAGGTCTGGACAATTTGATGATCTGTTCCATTATTCATTCGGCATATGCCTACTGAGCACCTATCATAGCCTAGCTACTTTGGCACTTGCTGCAGATAGCAGGCTGGAACCAGCCCCTGCCTCCGGCACCTCGCCCTCCAAAGGCAAGACGGGAGAAGAGGTCATTAGAACACAGTGAGATAGAGCCAAAACAGCTCCCCCAATGAAGCATTATAAGATGTTACATTAAAAATCGATCATCTTGGTTAGTAAATACAGTTAAGTATAAATGAGCTTAAGAGTCAGAAATATCCAGTGAAAATAGTCTGTTTCAAGGTCACCTGGGTGGCTCAGTCAGTTCAGCCTCTGACTCTTGATGTTGGCCCCGGTCACGATCCGGTCCATGAGTTCCAGCCCCACATCGGGCGCTGCGCTGACAGCGAGAAGCCCGCTTGGGATTCCCTCTCTCTCCCTCTCTCTTTGCCCCTCCCCTGCTCACGCTCTGTCTCTCTCTCGCAAAATAAATGAATAAATGTAAAAAAAAATAATAATAACCTGTTTCACATGCATCTTGCCAAGAGTCTCTTTCCATGCATCCGGTGAATAACGTGCATCCTTACATGTACTATTTAACTGGGCTTCCACACAGTCTTGTAAAAGCCGATGAAATTCTGTGCCCCCCACCAGATCAATTGTTCAGTGGTGAGTAACAGAGATATGACCCAGCCTCTGGTGGAATGCAGGGTGAGAAGAGAAAGCAAATCATTAGATGAGCAATGATAGCCAAGGGTCCTAAAGGCCATGATGGCAGAATCCTGGGAAGGTAGAGAGAAAGGAAGGTCTGCTTAGCACACACTTGCAACTGTCCCGTTTCCTTCTTGATATTTTCCCTTTCGGTCGAAGGACCCCCTGGTTTTAGCTGGCAGCTGGCTGCCCAAGTACTGGATGTCTTTCCCGGTCTCCCTACAGGCGGTGCGGTCACGTGGTGCTGTTTGGGTCCATCGGTGCAGCAGCCGAAGGCATGTGCGCACTTTCCAGATTGTCGCCTTAAAGACGGTCTCCCTGGACTGTCCCTCCTTTTCGCACAGGAGCCAGCAACGTTGGACCTACTGCCGAAGCCCACTCCCCGCATGTTGCCCTACAGCTCTGAACTTGAGCTGCTGCATCTTTGGATTTCTTTGCTACAGTAGCTTAGCCAGTATCCTGACTGACAACAAAGGTCCCTCCCGGGAGAAAGGATACTTCCGTAACCATAAGGAAACTGAAATAAGTAACATTGATTTACTTAAGTCGGATGGCGGACAGCCTGGGAATCAGATGTGTCCTGAGATGCCGTGGCAAACTCTTTACCAAATATCAAAAAGAAAAATATCAAACTTTCATCTGAAGTAACTCGGAAGACTGAGAAGCTTGCTTTCGGAAAAGATTGGCAGAACTCAGGATGTTTGTGTCCGTTCCCAGTTCCTTACTGCTTTTTGTAACATAATAAAAGAGAGAGATGTGTCCAGGTTAAAATCAGGCAATGACCAAGCAGCGATGAAAGGAAATCGAGCGCTCTTCACCGAGATTTCTTTGGCTGTGGCCGGCAGCCTAATTTGATTGAGAGTTCAGAAATCAGGGTTCCCAGACAGTGTAAAAACAGCACATTTACAACTGTCTAACACCAATTATGTCTCAGATGCTGTTCGAGGAGGTGTAGATACACATTTAACCTTTGCAATTAATCTTCTCCTCCATTTCTTCCACCTTGATAATAAGGAGAGTGATGTTTGATTATAGAATTAATATTAAGTTTAATAATGTGCAAAACTCCGTACAGTCCTTGAAGTAGGTAAATCTTAAAAAAAAAGAAAGAAAGAAGGTTTCCTTTGTCCCTTGGCGCGGACCCCAGACGGTGCCTTGATTTTGTCACTTCCCAAATGCATGGGTCCTGAAGTACTCGCTGAGCCCCTACTTGTGTTTCTAGAAATATTTGACTCCAACCACATACATCTATGCATTGACAGCATGATGTCTATGTGCCCTTCTCTGCGACACGCCCGAATGCCTGTCCCTGTTCTCCGCCCTCAGGATGGACCAATAGATATTCTGCTACTTTTTTCAGTCCCCAGCTTTTGTGATCCTCCCCATGTGGCCACAGTCTCTGTATCATGTGGTCATGTGTGTGCCTGTGTGCTGTGAACTCCTTTCATCATTTATGGAAAGAAGCATCTGTTTCTCCCTCTGGGATCTGCCCGATATCAGTGTTCTGGACGCCTCTGGCCGGGCTGACCCCATTTTTCGAGAGCGCCTTTCTGAGATGTGGGTTCCAGCTCATTCTAAGTTGTTTTTTTTTTTTTTTTTTCTTCTTCTTCTGCATAAAGGATACTGGGTCGAGTCCATCTGGTAACATTGCATATTCAAGGTTCTGTATTATTTGGATGAAAAATGAAACTGAATAAATTCATTCCCTGCCTAAAAACATCTGGTCCCTCTTAATAAAAACCTACCACTTGGCTGTCTGGAACAAGTCTATTTGTATCCAACATATATCCCGAGAATTCTTTTAATTTTTTTTTCCTCTCCAGCTGCAAAGCCACATGAGAAATAAACATGCTCTTTCCTGTAATTCTCCATTAGAAACGATCTGAGGCTATTTCCCCGCTTGTCTGAATAGATTCTGAGTGTTCAAGGGACATTTCACAGACTTGTACCAAAACCCTATAGTATAAGAAACTTGGGGCTGCTCTCAAAATACTGCCTTTGACAAGTGTCAGGCACAAGCACAAATCTTACAAACTGAGACCTTGAATTGTCATCACACATTTCCTGTTTACCGCCTGGTTCCCTCAGTGTCTGGGATGAATCTTCCTAGGTGAAAAGCTGTTAGGACTTCCTTGCGTGTGACATTTCCAGCATTTGGTGACACGTACAAGGTACCACGGAGGACCTGCAATGCGGCTTTTCAGTATTTGCAGTAGATGCTAGCTTTGAAAGCCCTTTCGGATGCCTCATCCCGTGTGACATTCTTGACACACTGCTGACAGGTAAGCAGGACAGGTGTTATCATCTCGGCTCCGGACGAGAGGGCACCGAAGGGGCAGAGACGAAGTTCCTGGGACTTCTGGCTGAGACGGCGCAGGGGTTCACCTCCTGACCAACTGCTCGGCTCCGGGTGCTTTGACAGGTAAGATAGGAGCAGACCAGCTTACTCTAAAACATGCTCTTGCATTTTTTGTGAGCCAGATTTAACATGAAAAAAGGCAAATGGTGCTGGAGCTTGACACCCGTGAGGTTCGGAGAAGGGGCCGCCACCGAGGTGTAGAAGGATCAGAGCATTTCCTTGTAAGCTTTTGCCCCTTAAGGCCAGATGCTGAACAGGCTGCTTCCTTATCTTCAAAGGGGGCCTGAAAACCACAGTTGTCAATCCACCTTCCCCAGTGGCTTGTTAAAACTGTGTCTAGAGGGCCCCTGGCTGGCTCAGTGGGTCAAGCATCCGACTCCCGGTTTCAGCTCAGGTCATGATCTCGAGGCTTTGTGGGATAGAGCCCCCCATCGGGGTCTGTGCTGACAGCCTGGGATTCTCTCTCTCTCCCTCTCTCTCTACCCCTCCCCCACCTGCGCTGTTTCTGCACCTTTAAAGGTAAATACATAAACTTTTAAAAATGTGCATTAAAAAATACAAAATAAATAAACCTGTGTCTAGAGAAGGAGGGGACACAGGGCAGTCTGCTGACAAGGAGCGGAACCCAGAGTCTCGTAGGCTCATTATAATCAGATCAGCGATGTCCCCAAACCGCACCTGAGGCCAAGCCCCCAAATGACGATCGCGAGATAC
Organism: Herpailurus yagouaroundi; assembly: GCF_014898765.1. Taxonomy (NCBI): domain Eukaryota; kingdom Metazoa; phylum Chordata; class Mammalia; order Carnivora; family Felidae; genus Herpailurus; species Herpailurus yagouaroundi. The sequence continues at coordinate 3,622,757 of NW_024412419.1, forward strand.
GGTTCTGCACTGGGGTGCGGAGCAGAGGGGTGGCACAGAGCACAGGTGGAAGCAAGGCGAGCTTAGAGACAGGACAAGAATAATCACAAAGGGGCAGAGAGAGCATTGAAACATCCTCTCCGTGACCACAAGCCAAATTGTACAAACAAAGTAGTCATAACTTAACATGGAGAAACACAACGGGAACTCTCAGAAGAGGCATTGACCTTAAGGGAAATATGGGCAAGATGGTCAAAGGATAAAACTTCAACTTTGGTCAGAAAGACAGAAATAGTAAACAAAACGGGTATAAATTATTAGCTTAGCAAGTGACCATGTAAAAGAGCCAATTGCAAATTTGAGGGGGAAAAAATGTAGACATCGAATTTGTTTCGGTGGAGTGTAGTTCAGTTTAGATACAGTATCAGTTTTGCACGGCTTCACTTAGATGCTGAAAGTCACAACTCCTTATTTGTGTGAGAGACTGGGCTCTCCTGGTTATCTACTCAGGGTATCACGAGAAGAAATCAATGTGCCTGGGAAAGAACCCAGACACAACCCACTGAGGTGGTTGGCTCCTGTTTTTTGCTACCATTGGTCTGAGGTCCAACTGGTCTGAGGTTTGCTCGCTGGTCAAAAGGGTGGCTCCAACCTGGTCTCGTTGACAACATTCCTTCCCATACGGCTGCCTCCATCTTGTAAGCCAGTGATGGGGCACCAACTTCCTCTGTGTCCTGAGTCTGAATCTCTCAGACTTCGTCTTCTGCCAACAACCAGAGAAAACCATCTGATTTCAAGGGGTAGATGTGATCAGATTAGACCCTTTCAGCTAATCTCCCTTTAACCATATAACTCATAATTTACAACTGAGGAGCCACCCTTACAACTCTGCCTACCACACATGGAGCATCACTAAGCCTGGAGGAGCTTACGAGAATTTGTGAAATGGAAGGTAAGACTAACAACTCATTTGAGAAAGTCACCCAGAGAAACGCATGGTGTATTATTCCTTTAATGAGCACAACTGCAGGAAGTTGAAGAATAGGTTTCCAGTCTACCCATTTCTCCAACACACGAAGAATGTTTCCAACATTCCTTTTATAAAAATCCCAGAAGGGAATGAAAGGAGTACCTGAGTGAGAATGAGAAATAATTAGTAATTTGTTGAAGGATTCAAGAAAGATATGATTTTTATTTAGAAAGTGCACTCAAGTACAATAAATAATAATAAATTACCTCCAAAGCACTACAATTAGACTAATAACATACTTCTCCCCCAGAATAATAGATGCCAGTAAGTATGAAATCGAGAAGTGTCCTCATGCCGCTGGAGACCCATCAGACTCGAACTGTGTATGTGAGCACACAAATTAAATGTGTTTGTGCTTGGGGCGCCTGGGAGGCTCAGTCGGTTGAGCATCCCACTCCGGCTCAGGTCATGATCTTGCGGTTTGTGAGTTTGAGCCCCGCGCCAGGCTCTGTGCGGACGGCTCAGAGCCTGGAACCTGCTTCAGATTCTGTGTCTCCGTCTTTCTGCCCCTCCCCCACTTGCACTCTGTCCCTCTCTGTCTGTCAAAAATAAATAAGTGTAAAAAAAATTTTTTAAATATGTTTGTGCTCATTCGTCGTTCACAGAAAACAATTTCTTGCTATAAAGGACTGAAAATAAACCTCTAGGCAACAATAATAAGGTAGGAAGGAATATTCAGTGAGTAGTGAAAGTGACGTCAGGAGAAAAGTGGAAATACCAACTAACCTTAATCATAAGCCAAAAAAATGTAGTTATGTATGTCAATCATATAGAAGTCCCTCTCAGAGGATAGAAGTAAAACTGTAAGGGGGATAAAGAGACTATAGAAAATTATCAATCCAGAAGAAGGCAGTGAAAAAAAAAAAGATAAAAATGGGAAAATGCATAAGACAGTAGAAATAATTCCAAATATATCCATCAGTCCTAACAGCAAATGTAACCACCTTAAACTAAGCTATTAAAAGACTATCAAATTGGTTTGTAAACATCTATCTTTTTTTTGTAAACATCTATCTTAAGATAAAATTCAAACATGCAAAACACGGACTAATAAGTGGTGCCTCCATAAATAGTAAGCGAATGTAAACTAGGGTAAAATAATAATGTCGGCAAAAATCAGAATAACAAAGGAAACTTAGATAGTAATAAAATGAACGTCTCACTACTGCAGAGATGAAAAATTGTAATTTTTTGCCCCTCACAACATAATGTCAAAATACGTGAAGCCTAAAAAAATGACAAAATTGTGAGGAATTAAATTATAGTCATAGAAGATTGTGACATATATACACGTGAAACTATAAAGCAGGCTGGCCAACAAGAATTTCTGGGGCCTGAAAATTTAACTCACATGTTCTTTCCTTGCTGACACAGGACCGGCCACATGGACACAAGACAGTTAACTGGCGAATATAAAGACGCCAACGTGAACGCACAGAGGCTGTACCTGGAACGTGCGGGTCCAGCCAGCCCACCAGCCATGCTCTGCGAAGCTTAAAGCGGCCCAGGTCAGCCCGGGGCACAGGTGTGGCCACTGCTGTTGGTGGCACAACCAGGGGGTGGCAGGGAGCCAGTACCTCTGCCTGTTTCCTCCAATCCCAGGGTTTGTTCCATGTGGCGTTTTGTAAGTGTTTGTGCATTTTCCCCACCGCACACGTGTTGGACCCACTAACCCTCTGTGTCTCTCCTCAAGTCACTTACCGTCTGGTAGTGATCCGCATCACCTGCCGTATCACACACATCGAGGTCCTGGCCCACAGATAATACAATCAGAAAGGGTGATGAACGAGCTAACGATGATCCTGCCCCTAAAGAGAGCAAACACTTCCCCGGCACTTACAGCACCCTGGGCACTGGATCCTTGCTCTGAGACAGGTGCCATGACTGTTGCTGTTTTACTGAGGACCAAACCAAGGGACAGAGTCCCTGGCCTAGTGACTCACAGCTGAGAAATACAGTCGCTGGGTTCTATTTGGGGCTTAATGCTCTGCTATTGATGTCTTGAAATTCTCGATAATTTCATCTGTGAAGCTGTGTTTTTTTAAGCAAAGTCAGATGGTAAAACAACACACACCGAGGGCTTGGATCCTTGACTCGGGGGTATCCCACTGCCAACCACCCCCCACCCCGGGGGGGGGGTTCTGGGCTGCGGGGTCCCTTCCCCCTGACTCTACCCAACTCCGACCAAGCTGGGCCTCACCCAACCTTCTCCCAGCTCCTGTGCAGCCTCCATGGCTGTACTCTGACCCTGGCAGAGCCCTGGGCACCGGCTTAGTGCTGGCCTTCCTGCTCTGGGCTGGCAGTCACTAAGCATCTGGAAGACAGCCTCTCACCCACCCCGACTCATTGCAGAGTGTGTCCCGGAACAGGGGTTGCGATCTCTTGAGGGACACTCATCTTCTATTGGTTGGGGAAGGTGGTCCAGGGGAAGGGAGACATCTGGCTCAGCCTTCCAACCCAGACATGGTCACGTCAGTCTGCAGACAGCAGGAAGGGGACTGGCACATTCCCTGTGGCCAGGCAGGCAGGCCAGGTGGCAGAGTTGGGGGCTGAGGCACCCCTAGGGGTTTGCACTTGTCCCACAAGATTCCTGTTCCCAAGTAGTATGCCATTAAAGAACAAATAAAAAAAACTCTATGACAGGTCAACAGAGAGAGAAGCGATAAAATAAAATAAAATTATATTTTAGAATCTTTGATTGCATGGTTTTCCTTCTTTAAACACCCCCGTTTTCCTTCTGCACTGGGATTTGCAAATTATGCCCCCCTCCCCACTCTGCTACATTACAAGTGACCTTTAAAAGTCACTGAGTTGACCCCTTCTTCCAGATTTTGAACACCGTTCTGTCATCCAGAGCCACACTGAATGTACGTTATTGGACATCACCAGCAAGCATTTTTAAGCTGGGTGCTCTCTTCTCCAGCTAAAACATCTGCACATCTTAAAACTATCATCTTTATGCTGCCACAGACCGCCCGTGATCAACTCTCTTTAGATGTGGTTTCTCAACCAGTTTGGGTCACACATAGTTCATTTAAGATCTATCAATCCACAAAAGAGCTCAAGATGTAAAAATGCTTTTGCAGGTGATGGGGACGCATACAGGTAAACTCTTCTTAGGAGTGGAAGTCACACACCAGGATTTAGACAAAATTGATGGGAGAAATGTCTTCGTGTTGTCCTCTGTCTCAAAATGGAATGGGGCTGTATGCAGAAGTGATGAGCTCGGGATGTCCTGGAGATTGGCCTGCCGTTGGAGGTGAACTCAGTGGGCCTGAGCCTCCCTTGTAGTTCTAAGGTCAAGAAATCTAAGAAATTACTGTTAAATTACATCTGAGAGAGTGGAAACATTAAACTAGAGTGAAATTGTATCAGCGTGCCTGCAGTCACTAACATATCTGATGCCTGGAAAGTGCTGTGTCTATATCCCCATCTGATGATGTAAAATTGTTCAAAGACATCTATGAATGATAGGGAAAAGACACTCTTAAACCTCTGCAGATCTCAGTTAGGGAAGGAGAGGGAAGTGTAGTTAGTTGCGAGCACAAGACAAGGAGAGATCAGGGCGAGAAACACCCCCTGAACCTATTGAGTACTTGGTCAATCCTATTAAACATCCACATTCGTGTCCTAGTCCCTGGTTGCTAAGTTCTGGAAACGGCTACTTCTCCTCTGCTTTCTCCCTCAACAACAGAAATATCCGCATTATTCTCAAACTTACAATTTCCTAGCAAGAAGTCAAGACCATATAAATACAACAAGAGTCACAGTTTTTCTGGCAATGTGTGTGTGCGATAAAGTTAGAAAAGAAGTCTGCATGCTTGAGATTGCTAAACTCTGGTTAGTGTTGACCAACGCAGGGAACTTACCCAGAATCAGTTCACTGGGGAATGTTTGTAATAGAGCCAAGGTCAGTGAGATGTGCCAAATACACATACAAATACAGTAAGTGGGCCCTTATCCGCGGTTTCGTCTTCCACGGTTTCAGTTACCCAAGGTCAACCGCAGTCGGAAAGCGGGTGACCTTCCTTCGGAACTACGGTCGGTAGGTCAACGGTCGCCTAACACTAGGTCACCATGCCTCACAGTCACCTCATTTCATCTCATCACTTGGGGATTTGATCATCTCACATCATCACAAAAACGGTGAGGGCGGGACACTAAGGTATTTTGAGAGAGAGAGAGAGAGAGAGAGGGAGAGCACACTCCCTCTCTTTTACTCCAGAATATTGGTATAATTATTTTATTTTATTATTAGTTATCGTGGTTAATCTCTTATTGCACCTACTTTATAAACTACCCCTTGTCATCGGTATGCACGTACAGGAAAAATACATAGTGCGTATCGGGCGTGATACTAACCACGGCCCCAGGCACCCACTGGAGCTCTTAGAATGTATCCACCATGGATAAGGGGGGAGCCACTGGACACAAAACAAAATTGTTTTAGGATCCACTGATGCCGGAAATCCCTTTATTTTAATTCTTGAAGAAGTTGCTTGGAGGGAAAAGCATTTAAAATTTTGATAACAGGGACTCTTCCTTCTTGAGTCACATCCTTTGGTATGCCATCACCTTGACGTCTCCCCATGTATGTTCCAAGTGTTGATCCAGTGAGGACTGAGCATCAACTCTCATGCAAGCCCACGAACTGAAGCGGCCACAAGAGCCACAAGAAGCCATCTGCACCAAAAGGTTTGAATAAACGCTAAGGTATCAACAGTCTCTCCCTCTTCCCGGTCAATCCCCAGAGCCTTGATTTCTTTTACATCTTCCTTTTAAAATGATCTCATCCTGGCCTAATGATGCTGAATCACAGACACGGTGAGGCAATGCACTTAAGATAATGCATCATCTCGATGGCTCACACAAGTGTAAATATTAAGCAGGATTTCAGTACAGCATTAACTTTTACTGTAACAAGACCCTGCAAACTAACATGGCGGCCCAGTCCCCAGCACAGCCGTGCTCGTCAGAAGGCAGGAGAAAATGCCGGAATAGGATGGTCTCTCCTCATCTGCACTATGGGAGGCCGGCCAGTTTTCTAGTGTTCTCATCAAGAAGAAAGGGGAAGACAACATTTGTGGGTAGTGAATTAAACTCTTTTATATGAAAAGCAGCGTGGGAATCACATGACCCACGGACGAACAAGATTTCTTTTCCTGCTAGTCCGTCATCCTCATAAGCACAGAGTTTAAGTTTGTGAATGAATATATATTAGAAGCATTTCTGAAACATGCGACTGCAGAATGGATTCTGTACTGACCCTGGTAACAGAAGCCAGACGCTCCGAGGAAAGCTTACGCTTTACGCCCGTGTCCAGGTTCCATTGTGTGTGTCTGTTCTAACAAGTCGCTTCTTCTACTCCAATTTTGGGCACATAACCATTATTGTCCGTGTGCTTTCTCCAAACACATGAAGAGGGATTGGAAAAGGAAGAATGGAGAGTCTAGGGAAAGAGACAAGATCACGAGGCGGTAGGCATTTGGGCTAGAAGACGTCTTAGGGGTGGCCTCCCCTAGGAGCCTTGTCTCCTGGGCCATGAAGCCAAGACAGGAATGAAAAACGTGGGGTAGAGCCATTCTTGTGTTCGGTGCCCCCACGGATACCAACAGTCAGGGTGTGATTGGTGATAGGGTGGCTGTGACATATATGCCTGGGTCTTGTCCTCAAATAGCTTTCAGGGTAGTAGGAAACACAGATTTGTGAACAACCAATTGGAGGAAGTAAGTGTTGCAAGTTAAGCAGCCTGGGGCAGCAGAGCAAAGAGCAATTCACTCCAAATGGGATGCAGACAGAAATGGGCGGTCAGGCTGTGACTTGGAATGTGGGTGGAATGACAACACAGGAAGGAAGTGTAGACTGAGGTGGCTACCCAAGGGAGGCCAAGGAAGTGTTAACGTTGGGCACACACAGTCTTTTTCATGGAGGGGACCTGTGGACAGGTAGAGTGGCCGCGTCTGATAGAAGGGAAGGCACCAGTGAGACTGCAGACTTCTTGCCCATGAGTTTGATTCGGAGGGTTCCCAGGAACCCAGCGACACAGTCTTCTCCGTATTTGGGAGCCAAATGGCTGGTCGAGCCAGAATGAAACCAGAGGTCTTCCAAACCTAAAGTCTTCCTTCACTCTCTCATGGCATTCCAGGAATTTCTGTGCCATAAAATGGCTTTGCCAGCACAACAAAAGCAACAACACGAGCTGAGCTGAAAACCGTTGCGGAGAAAGACGTCTCGATAAGGACGCTTTATACTTTACAGCACTTTCTAGTTTGCAGAGCAGTTTCCCACATACTGTTTCACCTGACGTTCACATTCCCTCCGGGAGTGCAGCAAACATTATGACCTATTTCTGCAGGGAAACTGGGTCTGTGCACGTTTTATGACTGGTGGTAGTGGAGCTGAGGCTCGCGCACAGGTCGTCTAGACCCGCCCGATAGTCTTTGCAATATATGATATTGCTTCTCGGAAATTGTCTTGGCTTTCTTTTTTAGTTCTCTCTCTGGTTTTTTTTTTTTTTTTTTTGGTTTTTTGTTTTTGTTTCTATTTTTGTTTGTTTGCATAAAGATTTACCTAAAAAACTGCATTGTGGTTTGAATTCGAGCCCAGAGCCCCTACCTGCGGACAAATCCTACCCTGTTCCGTGACAGGCTCCCGATCCCCAGCTGCTGGAAGTATTCCACTCATCAGATGCAGGGGCCTTTTTCCAGTTCCATTCCTCTTTGATCTCAGTAGCCTTCAAATCTGTTCACCACCCCCTCTTTCTTGAGTCTCACTCCCTTCCTTCTCTTCCAGGCACTGAACTTGCCTTTCTGGTCCCCACACTCTCCTTCTCTGCCTGCCCTCTGGTCTCCCATGTTGGCAACACCAATCTGTGACCGTGACCGGAGCTTGTGTAAAAGTCCCACCTTCCCAAGGATGTGAGCTCGGGTCTCTCCTGTTTGAAACCTCTCTCTGGCGAACTCATCTCATTCATGCGCTCATTAGGTCATTGAGGACCTACTCATTTCCGTGGAAATGGTGCCTCTACGAATTTCTGGATTGATCAAGAATCAACGGGAAACGTAATACCACTTTTTTTCAAGAACGAACTTCCCTCTAACCGCTGAAAACAACCACCAAACAAACAAACAACAAAATAAAATACTTCCATCTTATATTTGTAAGCTTGTAAACTATATTAAAATTTCACACTAAAAATATCTGTGAACTTCTAATTTATACACCTGCTCTTTCAGACATCCTATTCAACTCTGCAATTCTGCCTCACGCCTCCCATTCCCTAACCCCTTTCTCCACCTTACTGCCCTCCACAGAACTGACCTTTAACATTCCATGTGCTCATTGTTTATGCTCTTTGTCATTTGTCCCTCTGTCTCGGGATACACACATCATGAGGGCAAGGATTGCATCTGCTTTGTGCTCTGGTATACTTCTGGTACCTTGAATAGTAACCAGCACAAGCTGGACCCTCAAGAAGCATTTGTGGGATAAAAGAACAAATAGACTTCAGGAGCACCCATGCAGGTGGAATCTTCCACTGCCGTGGGGAGGATCTGTTTCAGGAAGTCATCTGTGCTGACCTCACCTGTCCTTCAGTGAGTCTGATGTAATGGAAGTTGATGGAAATAGATCTCAGTGCAGACAGCAGGGAAAAGCTGTGGTGAGGCTTCTCTGTCACGTGGGGGTTAGAAATGGCATGGTGAAATCTGGGAATCTCTGACGTGTTCAACATCGTTCCCTGAAATGACAAAAGCAAACCCAACCAAATTGTGCTCGGTTTTCCCCTAAATCTAATTCACATCAGGGCACACTGAGATCATTTCTTGGAAAAGGGCTTCATCAGGTACCCATGCTGGCTAAATGTCGAGGAGTGTTTCTCCTTCGCTCCTTAGTTCCTGCCCCTAGGTTGTGTCCTCAAACAATCACGCAAAGCACAACAGTCACGCGGACAGTTTTCCCTGTTGTGAACGATCCCCATGTGCGTGTGTTGACAAAGGAACCTAAGAATACCCAAAACTTCCTGAAGCAGTAGCTGGGTTGTAGAGAACAAGAACTTCTTCCAAGCCTGCAGGGAACGTGTAGAGCTAAGCTGAGTGTTGTCTCTGTATAGATGTAATACCCGTGTAAGAGAATTCCGAATGACACCCATTTGACACGGGGGTGCATAAAAATAGATGCCTGGCTCAAGCGAAGAGTTTGCCATTCTTGATGAACGATTGCTATTTGTTAGAGGCATTTGCAAATCAGATACACTAGTGCCTTCATCATAAATCTCTGAGTGTTAAACAGCTGGTCTTCGGTTGCTGTCCTGGTGCCACTGCCACGAACTAACAGAGCAGGGAGGGACTGCATGGTGGTCAAGGTTCCCTGGGTCGGGAAGAAGGGGAGATGCCTGGGGTGCTGGCCGCCAGCCAGCCTCAACATTCCCTTGCTCATCAGAGGAAGGATTCTGCTTGGTTTATAAAGGTGCTCCTGATGTAACTAACTCGAGGACCTAAGCACACAGCAAATATCTCCTCTACATCAAGTTCAGCAGTTACTGCAGAAACGAACCCCCAACAGGATGCTAAGCCCTTCCTACGAGATGACATACATCTGATGTCTGGTTCACCCATAAGTATTGGTGCATCCTTGGCCTTGCTGGAAGATGCGAACGAAGGAGCTGGCTGGAGCGTTGCAGGCGGGGCTGAGGCAGAGGTGAGCAAGCACATCTTCGTGCTTATGCCGAGTGAAATAAGTCAGGCAGAGAAAGACAGATCCCATATGTTTTCACTCATATGTGGATCTTGAGAAACTTAACAGAAGACCATGGAGGGGGTAGGGAAAAAATAGTTTCAAACAGAGAGGGAGGGAGGCAAACCATAAGAGACTCTTAAATACAGAAAACAAACTGAGGGTTGATGGGGGTAGGGGAGAGGGGAAAATGGGGGATGGGCATTGAGGAGGGCAATGACTTGTTGGGATGAGCACTGGGTGTCGTATGGAAGCGATGAATCATGGGAATCTACCCCCAACACCGAGAGCACACTGTATACACTGTATGTTAGCCCACTTGACAATAAATTATATTTAAATAAATAAAGAAATAAATTATACTTGATTTTCGAATGTTTGAATGTATACATTCTTCTTGATCTTTATTTCAGAGAAGCTATGAATTAAGTCACAGATGTAGATAGTAGCAAAAAACAAAACTTCACAGAACCAATTCTTTCATTTCCTCCTTCTTTGGACATGCTGATACAGAATCCCCCACACCCTTGACTTCTGGTTGGGAAGATCTGTCCTGGTGTTCACACCATCCACTTAGAAGAGAACAAAATGGAAAGTTCTCCGAGGCACTAAACCAAGACCAGGACCATGATCTTCCTTCCTTCATTTACTCATTTGTGCAGAAGGAAGCAAAGTTCTGGAGGAGAAGTAGTGAGGAGCCATGAGTAGTGTGAGGACGTTTGCCCATAGTGAGGGGGACGCAGTGTATATAGTTCATGCCTTTCCATCAGACATCAGGGATGAGGTTTGGTTCTGTGGGGGGACTGGTAGAGTCAAGACCCATGAGTGTCCAAATCCAGCCCTCCCTCTCACCAAGCCTCTTGAGTGACACGGAAGAAATTAGAGCCTCCTTCCCTGGTGCTGTATTAGCATGGTTGGCTTGGACCCAGAGTCATGCAAGACAACTTTGGCTTTTCTAACCGCGCATCAGAGAAGACCAAGAAAGCAGCACCTTCTTAGTCCATCCTAGTGACAGGTTTGCAGGGTGGGGTGGGGGAGAGAGAACAGACCCAACTTTCTCCCATGGGCAATATTCAGTTCTCTGTCACATGTGCACGCGGCCCGGCCGGGCGGGGGCCGGATCTCGGAAGGATGCTCCAAGACTGGTTGAGTGGGCAAGAAAAAGGAACGCTAGAAGAAATCAGAAAGTGGGGTAGGGCTGGGTGAGAACAGGAGCTCGTGTGCCTTCACTTGGAGTGAGGGAAGCCACTGGAGGGAGGGGAGAGACACATCCCCACTTACGTTTTCAAAGGGTCCCTCCAGCTGCCATGTGGAGACTCAATGCAAGGTCTTTAAGGACAGAAGTAGGGGGAGCCACTTAGGAGGCTACTCAACGATCCAGACGAGGGCAGTTGTGACTTGGAACATAAGTACCATTCCATTCTTTTCCAACTCTTTTTTGGCAATTTTGGTGGCTTTGTTTTCCTTGCAGAGTTTTTGGCCGTCACTGAGTCCTTTCCCCAATATCCACTATTTTCAACTATTCTCTTGGTCATCCCTACCAATCCAGATACATGATAGAACTTTCCTCTTGCACTTCTTGTCTAGATAGTTTCTATTCTTTTTTAAATGTAACTCTATTTTGTGGAAAAAAAAAAAAACCTCCATTGATTTCCATGAACCATTCATCAATATTTGATAAATTATATATGTGTACATGTGTGCGTGTGTGTGTCGTCAGTTTCTAGAGACGAGGCTGCCCCTGTGAGGTGAAATACAGTTAAAAACACACAAATTCTGATTTTATATATAAATTTATGCACACATGCAAAGACATCAGCTTTTAATAACACTGTCATTTTTTTTTAATCAAGGGAAGAGTTAAAAGTCTTCCCAGTATGAAAATTGTATTTCTTATGTTGACATAAATTACTTTCAGCTATACCTCTAAGCCACTCAACTCATTCTGAATTTGCCTTTCGTAGTTTATTCTTTCATCCCCTTATTTACTGAGCACATTTAGCATGGATTATGATGACGACATCCTGCTAAATGTGAAGGAACAAAGATGAATAGATTCATCCCATGGCCTCCAGCAGCTTATAGGCTTATAGATAAATGGGGGAGAAGAACACCCTTCAAAGTTACAAACCTTTGTAGAAGTATAGAAACGTAGAAAGGCGTGTGGTATGTTTGGACAGGTGTAGTCAGGCTACTTCTCAAAGGAACCATAAATGCTCCAGACACAGAGGGATGGGAATTGCTGTGTTACGTACACAGCCCCAAACTCAGCTGTTTATAGAACGCATTTAAGCAAGGGGAAATTGAAGTTTAAGTTACCAAAGTGTGTATATCACAGTCTTAACAAAATAAACCCAAATTTGTTCACTGAGGTCTTTAGATGACTTTCTTTCTATGCACAGAAATTCCAAACCTCTAGAAGCTGTGCGTGGCCTGACTTACATCACTCAATATGCAACATAAATGGAAATAATGTTTTTCACCCAGTCATAAAGTATTTACTTCCTTTACCTCATCTTGATATTATTTCTAAGCCTACACGGTTCCTGCCAAAAGGGAAGAAGATACAAGTTCACTTGCGTCGCGAGCAAGCACGTGGGTGACTCTCAAAGTGTAAACTTGGCTCCTTCTAAGCCCCGCCCCACCACTCCTATCAAGGAAACAAACAAAAAGCCCTCCATATGTGCAAAGATTGGAAAAGTAAAATGTAAGAAAGGCATAGAGCTCCTCTGGGTTGCAAACACAGCTCCATGGCTGTCATTCCCTAAAGCCGGGAATCCAACCCTAACAACGATACTCCGTTGGAAAGTAAGAGCGGGGACATCTTGGTGCCAGTGTCAGAATGACAGCGATAAAAACACCACTGTGGGAACCGTCTTGATGTCTTCCTCACTCAACTTGCCGGGAAGTGGAGTAAGGAACGCTAACCCTCTTTTGGGAGGTCGTAAGGCAGGGGGTCTAGACTTTGTGGGCTCTTGGCCCACCTTGCATATTCTACAGCCCAGCCTTCCCCAAGCCTGGCGAGTTATGGATCCTAAGCAAGGTCACTTTACCAGCTGACACCTGTCTTCCACGGAGAGAACCTTTATCTGCCCAATGGCAGGACGTCAGTCCTAGCACCCCAGGCTGGCACCCCAGGCTGATGATGGCAGTTTGGGTGGATGCTGACTCTTCCACCCTCCACGTACAGTTGCAGATCCAGCCTGGTGTCTTCTGGGGAACATGGTGCCCATTTCACCAATTGGCTGTCTACGTTGACATCCCACCTGCTACATCAAGAGCGCTATCTGAGGCTGCAGTCTCTGCCACCAATCACCAGCATCTTTACCCTCCCAGACCCTGTTGTCCCCTGCATTTTGGGTCATCAGTACCACAGATCCTACATCGAGTCACACCCATATCAGGTGGCACCAGAGCTCCCTTGATCAATGATGTCTCTGGAGCCCCACCACCACCTGAGTTGAAGCATCGGTGATGGAATCAAGGATAGAGGTTGAGGATAGAGGCTGTCAAGTGGTTTCCATCCCTGAAATATGGTTCCTACACCACAGACCTTCCCACAGATTCCTTGGATGCAGAACCTGAGACAGGGACTCCTTTGCAAATGGTTTATTGAGGAGGCTGTCCCAGGGAAGGCAGAGCAAGGAAAACATCAGAGGAAACTCAACAAAGATGTAGTCTTTGATGAGGCAAGAGAGCTTGGATCTGTGCCCCCTTTTCTGTCAGGGATGGTCTACGGGCTGGGCGTGATGTCACTGTCCGTGTATCCCTGGGACAGGTTGACAATACTCCTACCTGCTGAGAGATGTGTACAACAGTTGGCAGAAGAGAATTGGGCAGAGCACCAATGATTTCTACCAAGGTGGCTTTCTGCCATCTCAGGTGTCTCTAGGGGCATGCATGGGGTCCAGCTTTCATGCTACTGCACAGAAATACCATTTAATTTCCACTTTAATGTGACTGTTAAGTTAGGACCTCTCTCATTAAAGATTTTTTCTTAGAAGATTCATTTTATACTTGTGCAAGGACATTCTTTATTCCTCTGCCAGTACATTGGACTTGTCCTTTTTTGATGAACTATCATTTTCAGCTTGATTTCAACATCTGTCCTGTGGGAAACTCATAGCCCTGTACAAATTAGGTTTAGGTATAAGGTGAGGAGATCATGAAATGCAAAGAAGGAATCAAAAAACACATTCAGATATGCTGCCGCCCTCTTTCCACGTGTAGAAAGATCTGACCTCTAGTATGATTTCTATTCCGGTACAAAATGGCCAGTCACATGATGAGAACTGGATGTAGTTTCCGAACACTTGAGACTTCACCTCATTTTACCTAGGCTGACATGGCAGAGGCTCACTTCTGACCCAACCCAGGTCCCTACCGTTGACTGATAAGTAGCAACCAGCCCAAAGTGACCAATTCCTTCCAACTTACAGTCACTGCCATTGACAGAGACTGCTGGCTACTCACCAAATTCTACATCCCCTTCTGCCTGAGAACACAGCTAGATGACATTCCCCACCACACTCGACTATACTCCTCTAAGTTGAAAGAAGCCATATAGTCGAGTTCTAGGCAAGGAATGAGTTGAGTATGGGGTGTACTGTCTCCAGGCGCAGCTCACAGAGGGCACCTATATGCATTTCTTTATATTTGGTTTCCCCTTTCCACTGACTAAGAAGGCAGGAACCCCAGGGCACACTTGTGTGAAAGACAGCAGAACCAGTGTCCTGACTTCTGGAATGGCAGTGCCCCCACCTTGAACTCTTTTGTGAGTGAAAAAATAAAGTCTGACTGGGGATGAGCCAATAGCCACTTATCAGTCACCTTACTGACAGAAATCAGGTAGCACACTCAAATTAGGATAATTTGAAGAAAAGTTATTTGCAAAGGGACCAATTACACAGGTATGGGCAAGTTGTAGGGGACCCACAGGAGATATGCAGTGAGTGACACGGGTCTACCAGCAGCCTGAAAGGACAAGGGGACAAGAGGCTATTGGAAGCCAAAAAGAGAGGCCCTGAGTAGGTTCCCTTTGAGGAGAAGGATGTTTTGCCAAGGACACAGCCAGCCTAAAACTACCTCCCTAGAGGGAATCAGACAATAATACATTTCTCTCCTGTCATTCCTTCTATCCACACTCCGCGGGGGCTCCCTATTGGACATAATCCAAAGGGAAGCCGGAGGCATTGGGTTGATAGAACCCACATAGAGTAGACTCCTGGGGCAAAACGGAGGGCTGAACAGGGGATCCCACGGGCAAATGGAATGTATCAACAAAATGCAGTTTGGGATCTATTTGCTCTATCAGTCGGACTCCCCTAACTGATACAGTCTCCCCGTAACAGGGTGAGAAAACAGTGCAACACCTTCCAGGTGCTAAAAGGGGTCAGCTGACATGAATATTCAATGAGAGGAAGCTAACGATCCCACGGAAATTTTTTATTGTTAGAAATTCTATCTAATACTGTGTCAGATCTAATATCCTACATATTCCATCCACTGGACATCTATCTTCCTTGTGAGGTTACGTAAAATGAATCTAAACCCGCTGGCACGTTAGAGCCCTGCGAATATTGGAAGACAGTATCCGATTCCTCCCTCATACTCGTTTTCTTTCTCTGCAGGAACTCCAGACCCCTCCGTACCTCGTACTGTGTGGTGTCTCAACTCTCCCGCGTGTCGGCCGTCTTTCTCTGTGTGATCACTTACTGGAGGGTCTCCCTCATCAGTTGACCTGTTAAGAGGTAACAAAATACTTCCAAGGATGACTCACTTGTTTTTGTTTTTGTTTTTTACAGAGAATCTATTTGTAGAACTGTCCTTTCATTAAGTAAAGTAAAACTTAATCGAGTTTTCAAGTCATGTCATAAAGCGAATCATATTGACTTTGACAACTGCCTCCTCTAGGTCAGAGGTCAGCAATCTTGTTTTCTGGTAAGGGCCAGATAGTAAATGTTTTAGGCGTTGGGACCTGGAAGTCTCTGAGACAACTACTCAGCATTGTGTTTTTAGCAGGAAAGCAGACACAGACAATATGTAAGTAAGTGGGTGAGGCTCCATTGCCTCCACAGCAATTCGTTTACAAGAACCGAACCAACCAGCCACTGCATAGACGTGACCCATAGACCACAATTCACGGACACCCGTTCCAAGCTAGTGGTTCTCAAGCTTGGCCTCGCACTAGAATCTCTGGGGGGAGGTTTAAAATCCCAATCCCCGGGGCCACCCTTCATTAGAGTTAACCCACAGCATCTGGGTGGGGGTGACGGGCTGGGGCCTGAAGTCCAGGCTTCCAAAGGGTCTCCATCACCCCAGTGGGAGTGACGGCCTTGGTTCCCTCCTCCTTCTCTGAGGCCCCAGCAGCATGGATGGTCGTCCTTGTTACAGCCCTGTGACGCTGGCGGGGAGGTCCAGGCTCCGTCCTCAGTGTCTGTGGTCTCTGTAAGACCGCAGTGGCACCTACAGTGCTTGTTAGCATAGGGTAGGTGTTGTCTAAGTTTTTTTGTCTTGCTAGGCTGCCCCTTTCTTGCTAGGCTTCCCCTAGAAGGGGAAGGCTTTTGTTGGGATTCTCCCGTGTCGCCTCTTGGGTGTCTCCACGCGGCCAACTTCCACTTGGAATCTGGGATATATGAGGCCGTACATCCTCACCAGGACCCTCACCACCGAGTCATTCCTCCGGTTCCAAGTGTCCAGGGTTCTAGTTACGCCTAGCGAGAGGAACAGGGAAACCCGTTCAGGGAGGCACATCGCCCTAGGAAGCAGCCCGGGACCACATTAGATGTGGTTCTTCCCACAGGACGCTCGGGAAAGAGTTGATTGGATTGGCAAGGTCGTTCCTGGAGACCTAGATGTTTGGTGGGGCTCGGGGTTTGAAGTTTCAAGCCCATCCTTTGTCTTCAGCACCACCCACATGTACACAACCTGAAAGCCTGCTTCGGGACCGCCGCTCTGATCTACTCGAACTTGTTCACTTCATTTTGATACATGATACCTGCCGAGCATCTTGATTCAGCGGCTCTCCATCTTCCCGTCCACTGGAATCACATGAGATGTGTCAGAGCAAGCAGACCTGCCCATGTCAGCTCAGAGACTGAGTGTTAATTAGTCTGTGCTGCGCCCTGGATTTCAGAAATTTTAAAGAGTCCCTGGGAGGCCTGAGTGGCTCAATCGGTTAGGCATCCAACCTCAGCTCAGGTCACGAACTTGCAGTTACTGAGTTCAAGCCCCATACTGGGCTCTGTGCTGACAGCTATGAGCCTGGAGCTTCGAATTCTGTGTCTCCCTCTCTCTCTGCCCCTCCCCTGCTTGCACTGTGTCTGTCTGTCTCTCTGTCTCAAAAATAAATAACAATAAAAAAATTTTTTTAAGTCCCCGAATAATTATCACGTTCCCCCCAAACTCTTTTGTTGCCCCTTGGAAAAGAGCACAATCTTGTTAATCAGTGAGTTCAGCCCACTTGATTTTAATTGAACAGATCTGGGGGCCCAGGAATCTGCATTTTTACAAGAATTTCAAGACGTCTGGTGCAGATACTCCCTTTCGAGTAACACTGACCTCACATAGCTGCCTCACTCCCCAAAGGGACCACGGGGGGAGGGCCCATAGCAGAGAGAAAACCGCTGACCAGTTGCACGTCCCAGGAGGTGATTCTGCAACATCCAGAGGTCCTCGGACTCAGTTGGAGGTAAGCTCCCTCCCCACCCTCTTGTCACCGGGGTCTCCTGGCTGCAAGAGGCATTCTGAAAACAAACTTTAAGTTGGCCAGGCTACCTGTGCCTTCCGTAAGCCCGCTGTGCACCTAGGACAAGGAGGGAGGAAGGATGTGGGCTAGCCTCCCCTGGAGACTCCTTCCCTCCACAGACACCTCACTGCAGTTACTTGCAGGGCCCCTCTCACAATATTCACCATGGGCAGCCTCTCCAACACGACGCCACTCTCAAAACACGCCTATAACCCGAACGAATCTTAGACGGATCAAAGAAGGAAACGTTAAAAATAAGAACCCGAAGCATATAATCCTTGGAAATAGTTCTTTAATCTCAAGGTTAGAGATCTGGCAACATTCCAATAGCAATATCTTTCTGCTTTCCTCTTGAGCTTGTCACATTCCTTAGAGGAGACCCAAAATCCTCATGGGAGGGAGCGGCCGCCCGCCCGCCCCGTGGGGTCCTGGCCTCAACGGTATGATTCCCCCCCACCCGGCAGGGTGGGCTCTTGTCTGAACATCTTCTGTCTGATACACGAAACATAAGTTAACTTAACATTTTCTGGCTCATGTTCCCGTTCTGCTTTGTCTCCGTTTTTCCTCCCTCAACCTCCATCACGTTGCCCACACCCCTTCCTGAGTTGCCACGTCATAACAACTCTGAGATCACAGGGGTTAGGAGAACAACCAGGACACGGGGTAACCGTTACCCACATATTTATGGCTACTTTGCGTCTTACTACATCCCCCTCCCTGGTATGTTGCCAGCGAGTGTTCCTCTCAGACCCTACTACGGGTTTCAGATCTCTGAACTAAGCCCACACAACACGCATCCTCTGAGTGGTGTTTATGCTTTTCTTCTCCAGGTTGTACCCCCGCCATGTCAGAGGGTCTTAGCTCTTCTCAGAGCTGAAATAATGATGGTCACTCATGGCTTGATGGGAATCAAGGATAAAAAGTATGCTGTAGAACCCAAATATCCTTTTGTTTAATTAGCTTAAAGTAAAACTGAAATTGTATTTGTTTATCATTTCCAAATCAAGCATTTGGTTGACAGGGGAAAGGGACAGTAACTAGATTTCCTTCCTTCCTTCCTTCCTTCCTTCCTTCCTTCCTTCCTTCCTCCCTCCCTCCATCATTCTTGCTCGCTCTCTCTCTCTCTCTCTCTCTCTCTTTCTTTATATCTTACAAACTCAGGTTATATTTGACAGTAAAGGAATTATATGACATTCGGTTACCATCAAGCTAATATGTGTGCCCTCAATAATTATCTGGCATGGCTTTATTTAAAGAAGAATGGATTCCTTTCATAGTATGAAGAAATCAGGTGCAACTCTACTTAAAAAAGTGCTGCTCCCTTTAAATTTGTGCAGCTATGTCATGTTTCTACTGTCCTTCTTACTCATTCTTTCTGTCTGTGGAGTGTAGCTCATAGCATCAAGATTTCTGCTCCAGGACTAGGGGGAGAGAGAGAGAGAGCGCAAGAGAGAGAGAGAGAACACACCTGTACAAGATTTCAGAGAACAAAAAGACAAGCAGAAGTCAGGCCACAGGGAGAGGACCGCTGAACACTGGTAGCATGGCAGACAGCCACCCCCTGCCGCGTGGGGACCAGCCCTGGAGAATGGAGTTCAGAGTTGTGCGACCCAGAAGACTCATCGTCGCTGAGGTGGTGGAAGACAGAAGCCTGTTTCTACTTCATTGGAAAAGTGTTGGGAGACACATGCTATGTCTAGGAGTCCTGGGAAAGAATACTGAAATGTTTTCCGTGGTAATAAATGATCATTTAAATGCAGTTAGGAAAGCTGTTATGTAATAGCTATTGATACACTTATTTACAGATTTGCTGTATTTTGTGTCTTGACTCAAGGTAGTAATATAGATCATACACCATATGTAGTCGTGTTTATGAGTAAGTTGGCTACAACATTTATTACCTGATTCAACATCCTTGCAGGGTGAAAGGGTGTATTATTACTAGTTACAGTGGGTCAACAGAAATAAACCAGGGCTACCTGGGGCAAAAGGCAACATATGGCCACCCTTTTGATAAAGAGTATTGTTAAAAGCCCACGTGGCTGAACTGTGGTGTGAATGGCCCTAGGCTGACTGGGCCATGGCTCAGGAAAATCGCAGAACTTTCCCTCACTTCTTGACTAATAGCTGTTCATTCAATCCAACCGTAGCGAGGACAACCGAAGGACACTGATCACGTGGCTGTTCTGCAATCATGAGAAGCACAACCAGAGGGCTGGAGTCAGCCTTCAGGATGGTCTGGTTTCTTCTATCAAGCTCCAGTGGGGAGAGGTGACTCAACAGAGTCTGGACCTCTCTCGTTACCTGGAAAATTTCTTCTCCACGGACGCTGAACTGTGTTCTCAGCAAACCCAAATCTACTCGGCAGAGACAAAGTTGAACTCACAGACTTTTCTGCTCTGACTTCATTTACAAATTAAAGTCAACTTATAGGTTTGGAAGGAGATAATCAATGTGTTCTTGACACATTGCCCATGTTTAATAAGTGCAAGTAATGTACTAATGTAAATTGTAGTACTTTTTTAAAAGTTTAAGATAATGTATTGATTTAACCATAAACATTTATTTGCAAGTTAGAAGTCATTCTGGCTCAGCACGTTATGTCTGTTCCTCTCCCTGCGCCTAGCTCCATTCTCTCTCGACTCACTACCCCTGCAGTAGTGAAACTCGTATCGTCATCGTAAAAACTTTTTAGAAACCCAACAGCGTCTCCTATGCAGCTTTTACAGTTGTGATCATCTGGCTGTTGTTAGAGTTAAAAATTATAAGATGAAAAAAATATACATGTTTTTAAGCACCAGCTTGTCTTAATAGGATTGAAAAATGGAAGCTCCCGGAGTTAAATTCAGAAACAAGGGACGGAGACGCACTGCAAAGTGTCAGGAAGGCCACAACCTGGAAAGGACGTTAGGGGGCAGGAAAAGAAAATGGGCCCTAAAAGATCAATTTCCTAATTCAATTCACTTGACAGGTTGTTTTTAGTCAATTGGGCAATAATTTTTCAATCAGGCTGATTGATATGGACCAAATGAGATTCATAAACAAGTGAACGAAAATGTATCGTATGGTTTAATCTCTACTTTGACACAAAATAGTGACTTAAGAAAATTTCCAAGTATATTTTTCATACAACTTGGAGAAATTTCAGTTGGTGTGTGAGGCAGATGATCAGGGGAGGTTGTGTGTCATGAAGACAGGTTCTATGTCACACATAGCCCTCGTGATTTATTTTCTACTTCTAAAACCTCCCAGAGAAGATCTCTGATCTCTCCGATATTAACGTCACACTTATTTTTCCTAAGCAGGTTGCCAGAAACCGGGCCACATTGTCTGTCCGTCTCATCTTTTGGTCCGTGCTCTACAGGTGCTCTTGGCAGTGTGGGCTTTCTGTTGCTCAAGAAGGACGTGACAACAAGGGCTTTATTCCCCAAGCCTGCAGAGTTGGGGGTGGAGACTTGGAGACACCTGTCTGAGATCCCACAGGATGTGGTGACACACGTCTCCCTCGGATGTCCTCTGACTTCATACCCCGTAAGCTTTCTGCTAACCCAGGGGTTTTTCACATTTTGCTCCTCACGGTAACGATCCCTCACATCAGTACCGGGGAACGTGGGGCAGGCTGACCTAGTGAAGGTGAAGCCATGACCCTCCTCCTACCAGGCTTGCTGTTCTACAATCTGTTCTAAGACCAAATTTCTTAGAACTGGACTTGAAAATCAAATGCCCTGTGCCATAAACAATATTTGAAAGCTAGTGTCTCAAACCCTGGTGTCTCCACATCCTAACCAGGAACCTTCAGGGGTGTGCACCCTCCACTGGCTGACTGTGTGGAAAAGAGTGTGGGAGGATGTAGCGGGGGTAACCCCAGAGCAGTATTTCACCACGTGGGGCATCTTCCCAAGAAACGTGACCCCCTTGCGACGTCCGGCCGCCTTTGCATCTCTGAGCTGCCAGGATCACCTGTGTTGTCTCTGCTTGGCCAGCTCGTGGCCGATGCAGGGCATTTCCGTGGAATAAGAAAGCAATAGAGTGGGTGCCTGGGTGGCTCAGTCGGTTAAGCTTCCAACTTTGGCTCAGGTCGTCATCTCGCGGTCCTGGAGTTCGAGCCCCGCGTCGGGCTCTGTGCTGACAGCGTGGAGCCTGCTTCAGATTCTGGGTCGTTCTCTCTCTCTCTCTCTGCCCCTCCCTTGCTCATGCTCCATCTCTCTCAAAAATAAATAAATAAATAGATAGATAAATAAATAAACAAATAAATACACAAAAATAACAAAAAGAAAGCGATGGGAGCCCACGTGCCTAGCCTAGGTTCACCCTTCACAGCCTCCAGTGTGGCCCCAGCTCTCAGGTGTGTGGGGGTGTGTCAGGTGAAGGTGTTTCTATAAAACATCTCACGTTTCCCTTAGCGACTGCAGGGACTGAGACATTTGGCCAGAGGAGTCTGTGACCCAGCAGGAAGGAGACAAGGCGATGTGTAAAGCGAGGCAAGTCTGATTTGAGCAGATGAAGTGTGGACAGTCTCCTCCCCTTCCCGGCGATTCTGGAAGGGCGTTGACTTCTCTCTGAAGAGGCCACACCCCGGTAGAAGCAGCTTCCTCCCGTCTTGAGGCTGAGTGTGACGCTTGGGGAACTCTGAAGGAGGGAACAGCCTGATGGACCTGGATGTTTGGCCTGACCTTCATTTCAGCAAGGCAGCCATTGGCTCACCAAGCCTGCTGGTGGCCACGACACAAGCCAGCGGTGTTCAATCGCATTTTTCACGAAGAACCGGGACAAAATCACCCCGAAACTCACATGATTGTGAAACTACATTGTCTGGTTTATGACAGAGGACATAACAACTTTGGGACAGAGGCAACTGTTCCAAACACTGCACAAACAGGTAATACAAGCAGGACAGAGGACAGGCAGTGAAGGAAAAAGCACATGATAATGGTTTGAACTCTGAAAATGTATATGCAACAGTCATACGCGTTGACGTGTGGCATATGGTAAATATTCTGACTCGTGGACCAGGTGGGATCGGTGGTCAGGTGTCGGATGCCTCTCCCAGTGTGGGTCACTTTGGAGAACAAGCTCGGGGGGTCGTGCGTGCTGGCACCAGGAAGGGTTTCTCTTCCCCAGTTTCACGGCCAGATCACGAGACACGAGACACACGTCACGAGACACGACTTTCACATTCCCCAGCGCCCATCCCAGATCCTACCTCACCTGGGAGCAAGCAAACACCTTTTCTACATTCTCACTTAGGGAGTCTTTTCCTTTGGGCCATGACATGTCCAACTTGCATACTTTTTTCTTTTCAATGTTTTTTGTTTGTTTGTTTCTTTTGAGAGAGAGTGTGTGTGTGCAAGCAGGGGAGGGGCAGAGAGAGAGGAGACACAGAATCCGAAGCAGGCTCCAGGCTCCGAGCTGTCAGCACAGAGCCCGACGCGGGGCTCGAACCCCCGAACAGCGAGATCATGACCTGAGCCGAAACCAAGGGTCTGACACACGTCCGACTGAGCCACCCAGGCGCCCTGTAACTTTCATACTTTTAATGCATGTTTACTAAATGTAAACAAAACATACACTTACTCTAACGCACACGTAGCTTCTGCTAATCTGTTTAACAGCAGAGATGGTCAAAGAGGTCTAAATGTATGAGATGATGAAATCACATACAAAAAAGGAACTACACAAGTATGTAAATACATATAAATGCATACGTGTGTGTATGTATTTGTCTGCAGGTTTGTGTATTGCAAACATTTTCTAATGATAATTAATTTGAAAGTGACTTTAAATAAACTAAAGAAAATTTAGTTAGATGATTCTTATTAGACCACTCAGTAGAATTGGTTGAAAGATGTGGCCTCATAAGGCACTATTAGTTTGGTAAAGAGGCTCTTTGGAGCGAATTGATTATCAGATTTCCATGGTTCAACCTTAGCAACTGACAATACGCTTTTGATTTTAAGTGTCGGGTGCTGGGCACCACCTGGTCCATGAATCCGGGCTCTGCTAGAAATTCATCCTTTTAAATTACTTTTACATTTATTATATATCTAATTAATTATATTTAGGGACTTCATATATATTGGAAAGTTACAAAAAAGGCTTTGAAAATACGATAACTTTTCACAAAATATGAGAAATGCTTTTATTTACAAAAACTTTCTTATAGCTAAGATTACACTTTCGTGATCATCTTTCGAGAAAATAATGTTACTTTTAATTATGACTTTTTAAGTAAAAGATATATCTGCCTAGGGCATCTTTATACATGGATGCTTTTAAAGAATTGATGGGAAAAATACACCAGGTTTTCTTCATGTTGTCAAAAATTTAAAATACATACTTAGAGCTGGCAGTATTATTTGGATGGATGTTATCGGTATGCTTATGTGTGACACTCTTATGGAACAAATAAAATTACTCATTGAGTGCTATTTCACAGAAAAAAAAATGAGAAACCAAGTAAAAGAGTTGTGATGATAATATATTTAAAGCTGCTGCTTATGCATAACCACAAAGACACAGAATTCAAATGGATTTTGTTTTTCATCCATTTGAAACAAACAACTCCCCCACCCTAAAACAAGATTCTCATATAAAACAGATGCTAAGAATATATTTAAAGTAGCTGCAGGTTTCCACGCCTGCATTTTTCATTCAGGTGTTTCATTATTTTATGACAGTTAATATAACATCCGTGTTCTAATGACAATTTCCATATTCTTACATACAAATTTATATTTTAGGTCTTTTATTTATTTATGGATAGCCGGTAACAGCACTGGGGAAATAACAAAAAGGTATCTGTCAATTGTGAAAATTTTTTCTATGCATCTATATTCCTTGAGTGTCAATAATAGATCCCAGGAAGCTTTTAAATATGTAATATTGACCCAATTTCAAGACTTCTAAAAAGCAACCTTCTTCTTGGCCACAGATATGGCTAGTGCTGGCTTTGGAGACTCCCCTGTCTCCCAGACCTTACTGAAATACTTCATAGTCTGCTAAACATTAACATAAGAAAGGGTAATGGCTTTTTTGGAGCCATTATAATCTATTGGGTCATGGCTTTTTTGGAGCCATCATAATCTATTGGGTCAAAGCATGTTTCATTGATAAGACAATTCTGCTTACCCTGCAGTCATGGAGGTCCGCCGGATCAGGCGAGACACCCAGAGCCTTATGAAATATTTACAAAAGGCCTTCTCCCGTGCACACGGAAGCCTTCCAAATCAAATGGCTCAGGCAGTTTTAAGTGTTGAGGTTGAGAAGGTGAGGGAAAACAAGAAAAGGAATAACAAAATCAAGCAAAAAGAACATTTCGGATGAAAGAAAGAAATGAGTAGAATGTTTGCCGATGGGTAATACTCCAATAAAGGCATAGTGTTTGCAGGGTTATTAATAAGTCAGCCTTATCAATGATCATGGGCTGTGGTGGCCTGAGAGGGACAGGGAGTGTGTAATGAAAACACAATTGTAAGTCTTCACCCTTTGGTTGAGAAACATTTCGCATGGATCCTGAGACTTAAGAAGCTTGATACTCTGTTGAACCACGTGCCTCTCTAAGCCATCACATTGGCGCAATAATTTCTAAAAAAGAAAAGAAAAAAAAAAAGATCACTGAGCAAGTCCATTTTTGTGACGCTTACACCGAAGCAGGAACTACCAATTCAGACTCACCATGCGTTGTGAAGAGAGAGAAGAGAGCCAAACGAGAGATCTTCTCTCTCTGGTCATTGCTGCCCTGACATTCAACCTGCTCCTTTGACCTGAGGTAGCTGGTATTTTGTCTCTGTAACGGGCAAAGGGATAACAAAGACACTGATTACTTCTGGGATAGAGGCAGCTTGAGCTCTACGCAAGGATGGCTCGGTCCTGTCTAGGATCTCTGGGCCTCGAAAAAGCAGCCAACCGGATTTCTCCAAGGCAGAGATCACCCCTCTATTGCTGTCTGTCTTTCTTCTTGTGAAATGGAGATAGGAGATGTTCCGGTTCCAGGGGCTGCTTTTCCAAAGCGCGCTCTGGGCCCCCCGCCCCGCCCCGGCAGCGGGGGGGGGGGGGGGGGGAGCGCCTCTGGCCTCGCTCCGCATTCATCCCAGGCCAGCCATCTTATGATAAAAGAGAGATGCCATGCGGTGTAAATTCAGTCAGACTGTCAATGTATCCTCACACTCAGTCCCTGCTCAATGTTCCATGACAACAAGGTGAGACGGCAGAGGTTATCCGAACAGCTGCTGCCTAGGCTGGCAATTCCAGGCATTGAGGACCATCTGTCTATATGTTCACAAATGTATATAAGGGCCATCTATCAGACTGGCTGTCTGCAGCTGACTCCCCATCAGGCCCGCTTCCTTCCTCGGCGTGGGACAATAAGGGCTGGTTCTTTGCTTTGTGTCACACAGAATGGCTGATTTGATTAAGTCCCCAACTCTCATTATGCTAGGTAGGGTGTAGAATTTCAATGATAATCCATAATGCATGACCAGTTTGTCGCCATGGCAACATAAATTCAAGGTTACTAGCTCAGACGCATAATTGGGTGTGCATTGAGCGCTGAAGACGGGCTGTTAAAATTCTTGTCATAGAAAAGTAGCATCCATCATACTGTCTGAAATTGCAAAGTACTCATAATCAGACAGAAAAATCCTTGGAGAAAAATGTTAATAAAATAACTATTACGGTCTAATAAAATTATTAAGTTTAACCACTTTGGTTTTTCGAGGAGTTCAGTTAGGAAGAATGAAACAGACACCTCATTAAACACTGGAGATTTAGACCGAACCTCCCCCCACCAGAAATTGCAGTGAAATATGGACCTGAAGAATTTTGGGTCTCAGTTTGATGGATTGATCAGAATAAGCCCCACGTAATAAAATACACCAGCGCGCGCACGTTTGTTTCATCTCTGTATTTCATATCGGATTTTTCTTAGCTGGAAGGATATTTCCTTAATAAAATGCTCTGGGGGAAACTAAATCCACTTCCGTGCTTTAAAATGCTGAAAATTAAATTATGCATGTTATTGGTTGTATCTCCCAGAGTAGGACACGAAAACTAAGGTGGTGACCAAAAAAAAAAAAAAAAAAAAAAAGGAAAGAAAGAAAAAGAATCACAAAGACACGAGACCATGTTAAATGATCGGCCCACGCCACCATGAATTCGTCGTGGTGCCTGCAAATGTTCCGAAGAGGAATCTTACTCAAATGTGTAAGGCTGAGAAAAACCCGGTGCAAAATAACACGTGTCCTCTGCAAAAGGGTTTCATCTCCCGGGCCAAAATAATTATGGTAATTACTTGTTTTGGTGTCTGGCTTTGCCCGTGAAGTAGAACCAGGCACGGAGTTATAAATGAGCCCCACACAAATGGCTGAAAATTAGGCTCAGGGTGTTCTTGGAGGGGGCACAGAGAGGCTCATTGAAGAATCCCTCTCCCCCCACTCAGTTTCTTTGAGTATAACCAGCCTTTCTCCATGGCGTGGCTTCTTTGGGTTTTAAGCACGAGATGCTCTTCTCTTGATATGATTTATCCTGGTTTTGCAGAAAACCGAGAAGACCAAATGGGAATACATATAGTTTAACCACATAACACAGGGAGGCATGTTTTTTGAAAGACCGGCCTGCCCTTTGTCTCTGAGGTTGAGCTTTGATTTAATTCCGTTGAAGAAAACTTAGGATTCACTGACTTACAGGATAAGACAATTCCTGCTGAACGAAAAGCAGATGAGGCCACATGACCGTGGAAACAGCGCTGTGCTTTCCCGAGGACCTTGCAGGAAGTGAGGTTTAATTGCTTCTGCTTTTCTTTTTTACACTGAGCTCTCTCAGCCGGTCTCAGTCCTGTTTTCTTCTCCAGCTAGCCTCCGGGAGATGCACAAAAGCAAGTTATTTCCCTTTGTGTCCTATCTGCCGTCATTATAAAATAACTAAACTATTAGGTAAGGGCACAAATAAAACTAATGTTTGGGCAGCTGACATCATTTTCAATCCATCGTTTACTTTATAGGATTTCTACAAAATTTCCTCAATTTTCTACAAAGCCAAATGAGATCAGATGATTTTTTTTTTTTTTTTTTTTTTTTTTTTTTTAATTAACAGAGATGTATTTTTTTCACATAGCATCCCCAGGACCTTTGCAAAGTTTAAAGTAGAAAATAAGAAAAAGGCAAGAATCAAAATCAGATGACCTAATTCGGAATATAGATGTAATTTTATATTTTTTATGTTGTGTTTAATCATACTAATGGCTGCGTCCTTTGGAATTTTTTTTTTTTTTAACGAAGGTACTTTGTGTGGTGCAGTTTCATTTGAAATATGAAGGGGTTTCTGTCTGAAAGAGCTTGCTTACAAAAGTCACATCTGGAAGTACATTCAGATCCAAATGCACACATGTAACTCCAATTAACATTACGAACGCTAAGGAAAATATACCGCCAGCCGGCGGAGGGGGGATGGGGCAAGAAACTGAAGAAAGAGGTTTGTGTCTCTGATTTAAATACGAGTGACTTTCTGGAGAACACCAGCATGTGGTCAAATGGACTCCTATTGTGGAAATGCATTGGCTCTCAAGACAGAATAACATTTCTGATTTGATGGCCAGTGAAGCGAGCCCATGACCAGCGGCAAATCCTGAGCCCGTGAACCTGCCCTAGAACGAGATCCCTACAAACGGGGAAGGTGTGAGCCTGATTTAGTCTTGAGAGGCTTTAGGATCATTTAAAACTTTGTAATTGGAGGAGTTAGGCTTTCCTGTATGTAAGTACACAAATCTGTATTGATCAAGCACTAATATATGCTGATTCACGACATCCTGCCGACTGTTATTAAAAATTCCTTATGCTAAAAACGCTCATAAGACTGATAAGGACAAAAAGCCCACCCATTTTTTAATTAGACTACACGCTTCAGCACCAATCACGTGGGTTTCCTTATAACCAACAGTGCAGGATTTTCTAATATTCTTTAAAAAATCAACGGCAATCATGTTTTCTGTTTATGGAAGCAGAGACAATGAAGGTATTATTTCTGTTATAGAAGCAGAGACGGTGAAGGTATTATAATATGAACATCTTCTGTCCGCTGTGCCTCAAAGTCTCCGTTAAAAAAATCCAGATTTGCAACTTGAAAATATGCTGTGTTAATTTTCATTTTCAACGAGGTACAACTTGATATTAGTCAATCCTTCCAAGTCCGAAATGATTCTGAAATGAGTACTTGATAGATACCTACGGATAATAATGTACCAAACCTCCAAGTAAATTGTGAGACAGTCAGATCAAACTTCTTCCCGTGCAGAAATGAGCAGGGGCTTCTCATCATTTCAGCACCAGGTACGCAAAAGACACAGAGCTGATGAAGGAGGGAGCTAGTGCATGCGTGTGCCCCCCTCCCACCCCGATCGATTATATCCACAGGCGACTCAGGTTTTCTTCCCATCATTTTTCTCTGCAAATTGTGTTTTGCTTGCTATCACTTCATATTCTGATGCCTGTCCCTTCATTTGTGAGCTTTACAAACTTCGGGAAAAAATAACACCCATTATAGTTGGACACATTTGGTTGGGAAAACCTGGATGATATGCATCTTATATTTTTTAATACGGGTGATAAACGCTGGTACCTATCTGCTTTCTGCGAAGTGTACTTTAGTAATATGATTTTTTTTTTTTAAAAAAGCTTCTTGAAGTCAAGTCGCCGCATACAGCAATTACAGAGAATGTATTGCATTCAAATTAATATAAAATATATATCTCATTGTATACACATACGTACACAATTTATATGTGCGTATAGGTGTAATCTTTCCATGGTTGACAAATCTAAGAACTTGGTTAGTTTTCCTTTCTTCCTGGGAAGCGCATTTATAATCACATCTGTCTTTTATTAATTCTATGGTAATTTGGTACCAAGTTAAGTGTAACAGTCTGAGGACTAGTTTTGATTCATATCTACCTCCGTTTCTTTCCAGTTACAATTGAACACAGGTGTGAGCAGCCCCGATCTTTCCTTTTCTTGTGTGACGTTCAGAATGATCTGTGCCTCGTGGGAGTTGGTGGCGCTGGACGGGGCGAGAGTCCTTGTCACCGTCCACAGGGCAGCTGTGGGGATAAACCCTGAGCTAATGTACCCTCGTAGCTAACAAAATGCACTTACCTAACATCTGAAAAAATTGTGATGGGCGTCCATGAAAAGGATCATCAACCGTAACTCTGATGTTTTCATTTAGTTTTTAAATATCGCCAAAAAAAAAGTACACATATTTGTGATAATCTTACCAGACCTAATATGGAAATATGTTGAAATTGTGAATCAATATCTATCGAATGAAAGTCAATTAGATCTGTGAGTGCCTGAAACGTGCGGTAGAAAAGAAGCGAGCAATGAGAAGAAAGATCTATTCCATACTTTCAAATAATTACCATACGATAAAATTTACATTTAAAATCATTCTGAGTATAGTTTAATCTCCAACGTCAAAGACACTAAGAGCATCTGGCTCATAGAATTTTTGGTCTCGAATGGACTCTAAAAGGCATGTGTCACACCTCAATTATTTGTGCCTTTTATTGAGAACCCTCCAAAACTGACCCTCCAATTTGTATACGAACATGCCTAGTGTTGAAGAACTTATTATTTCTTAAAGAAGTCCATGCTTGTCTTTATACTAAGCTGGACTCTGTCTCCCAAACCTTCCATTAATCAACCCAACTTCTCCCTCTTGTCAGCATACAAAATAAAACGAATATATCTTTTTTTTAAGTTTTATTTATTTTTGAGAGAAAGAGCATGAGCAGGGGAGGGCCAAAGAGAGAGGGACACAGAGGATCCAAAGTGGGCTCCACACCGACAGCAGCGGGCCCAACATGGGCTCGAACCACGAACTGTGAGATCATGACCTGAGCTGCAGTTGGCCGCTCCACTGGGCCACCCATGCTCGCCAAACTAACATGTCTCATATGCCACTATCATTCTCATATTTCTGGAAAACCCCATCCTCTCTCCTTAAGATGAAAGAATTCAATGTCTTCAAACGCTCCTCACCTGACGCGGAAGTCACAGGAATACATTTTTAAGATCAACGCGTCAAAAACGGCAACCACTGAACACAACCGTGTATGGAAACGAGTAATGTCAGACTTAATCTCTTTTGATGTTTTTCACGAATCAAAATTGGTTCCACTGCCAAACAAACACTTAATGTCAGCCTGTTCGCTTATTAATTCCATAGGAATACAAGTTGGAGGCCAAACAAATAATGTGGATTTCTGATTACTGTAGCATCGACTGTGTCATGTAAACATATTTTTCTCTTCTTCCGCCTGCCGTCCCCAGTCTCCCACGTCTTCCCTGCTTGTCCTACAGCTCCCCGCCCCCCAATGTTTCCAGGGCCTCACGTGCAAACACACGCCCACAAATGGATTGCACTCGAAGTATCTTCCTTCCCTTTGCAGAATTCTTTGTCCGTGGCTGAAACTCTGGGGGCGATATTGGAAGAAGAGGTCACGGGCAACATCTGGAACGGTGTGGACCCTTAATAAGATGTGATCTCTGCATTCACACACACACACACACAGAAGTTAAATATTTGGTTAGGTAGATGACATTCCCCGGGAAACCTGAACCTTGTTTCCTTCCCTGAGACCCGCAACGTATCACAGAGAGAGACACTGTACAACCCGCACCTAAATATTGGGTCTGTGGCAAATAAAATTCCTTTCATTACCACGCAGCAGAGGCCTTCCACTTAAATTCGTAGGCCCGTGACCTTTTCTACGACTCTAGGCACCACATCCTCCACACCTTCTTCCCACCAAGTTCCCATTAATACTGTGATGGAATTCTCCGTTCCTTTTTGCTGCCTTGCTCCCCCGGTGAGAATGAAGATGACATTTGGGTCACCCCTGGATGTTTGGCACCCATCGCAGTGCCTGAAACACACTAGCATCCAGCAGATATTAGTAAATGAGTGAAAAGCGAAAGAAATATGTGAGTTCTTATGGTACCACACGAAGTAGGGCTCTCGCATCGTTTCTCGTGTGTGTGTGTATGTGTGTTTTCGTCTCTCTCTCTCTCTCTCTCTCCATAAGATCTTCCCACAACACTGTTCTGAGCCATTTGCCACAGAACATTCCTACTGTAATGCGGTCTGCCCTGGCCCGCCTCCTACCAGCACTCTGAAGCGAAAGAGAAGCCCGAGTCGTCACAGGCCTCAATGGGAGCGCCAGGGCCTTCGGCATTTCCAAGAATCAGGCAGAGAGCAGGAGAGAAGGTTTCCAACAAGGTAAGAAGAGATGGCTTGCCCGGGAAGGTTCCGCAGTGGCTGGAATTGAAGGAATATTAACAATGCCTATTCAGAGCAAGCCCGGGGGGGGGGGGGGGGGGCGGTCCAGAGCACGCCGGGCCTCGTGTGCCCTACCTGAAATAGCTTCTTTTTCCTGGGTCACATCCATGTGAAAGATGAGGTCACTGAAGCCCGCACATGCCTTCCATGTTCTCCCCTGAACCACATCCTGGGTCAGCGGGGGTTCGAATCCCATGCTGGGTCACGGGAGGGTCCACAGTGCATCGGTGATACAAGAGGTGGTCAAGGGATTAGAAATCAGGGCGTGTAAGTGCTATGGAGCAGAGAGGGAAGCCGAGAGCCACGAATCACTCCGGGGACCAGGGAAGGGCACAGGGTGAACACCACAGCCACGGGCGGAGGAGTGCGAGTAGAAGAGTCCCAGACAGAAGACCAAGGACAACCACGTGGAGATGCAGAGAACACCCCACCCTCGGGCATGACGCTCTGACTGGAGAGCAGGACAGGCAGGAGAGCGAGGGTCAGGCTGGGAAGACTGGATGGGAGCCAAGATGGTGTCCGCCCCCACCACACCCCCTCCCCCACGGCGGGGGGGGGGGGGCAGCTCCCATGTGCTCACATTTCAAGAAAACACCGATGCAGATGTTTTTCACCAGGTAAATCCCGAAGGCTTTGAAAACTTGAAAACTTGAAAAAAGATGGTATCGGCCAGATGGCCTCTAGGTCTCCTTCCAGTTTCAGCAAATGTCCAAGCCTTAGTGACCAGCCCATAAATAGAACGGCGGGGCCTTCCTGGCAGGTCGGCGGCCTCGCAGGCTTGGCCCCACAGTGTTCATTCTGCTGTACGTCTGAATCTGAAAGCCTGAGTCGCAGAACTAGGGACGTTTGCATCCTCCAGAAAAGTTTGCTGTGATCGAGGAACTGAAGCTGAATGAAACATTTCCCTCCTGTTTGCTTCGGAAACCACGTGCAGCTAACCTGCGGTAGCAACATAAAATACGTATTCCCCTAGAATTCCACATTTGGGGTGCTCTAGCTCACCTGTGAACTAAAGGCCTTTGTCCTCCCCAACGTCTAGTCTGAATGGTTTTCTAATCACCAAAATCCCGGGAACCATATGGTATCCTACAAACTGTTTTGTTGCAGGGAGATTATGGAAATAACCTTCTTTTTATTCTGACACACAGTTGTTCTCAGTTCATGGTCCAGTGAATTGGCATGGAGCTAAACTCAGGTTTTCTCTATGGGTTATTAATAATAGCCTACAAAATTAATAGCCATACCTTGTACTAATCTAGCACCTCTCAAAGCATATTATCGCAGCTTTATTATCTCGTTTTCCCACACGGATTCCCCGGGAGAAATGGCTATTGCAGATCAGGGAACTGGAGGCAGAGAGCCATGTTACCCAGTTGGTCAGCATCAAACTGACTCAAGTTTGATGGTCAGCATCAAACTTTAAGGTGACTAACCTTAAAGCCCAGGTCCCGGCCAGGGATTCTCTTCTTTGAAGAGCATGCCACACAGGAAATGTGTATTCCTTGTTCCCACACGTCTTGACACATTTTGGCCTTCTCGAGTGATTTCACGATTCCTAGGTGACCCATCCTGAGAACGTTCTCACTGATGTCACGTCTGAACCTCACATGAACTGCTTACAGAAGAAATGACGGCGTTTACCTTGCGACGTCCCAGTTAAGCAGTCTGAGTGGGCTGCCTTCTCCTACAGGACCACTGTCATTTCCTATGGAAGGCTCGAGCCTTAAATACTGCAATTAGAGATCAATTACTCAGTCAGCAGTCACTGAGTGCCGATGAGCCTGAGGAGGGGGCTTTCCAGAAGCATCCTTCAGACCTCAGTGCAAAAGAAAGAGCTCCCCTTCTAGTATGTGCTCTGGGGCATCGGAGTCCTGGCCACTGTGGTCAGCTGGCTTTTGTTTTTCTCTGTAACTATTCTTCAAGCGATTCCATTTCATTACTAGGTGTAGAATGTATGTAAACATTCTTATCTGAGAAGGGAAATTTGACAGTGACCTAAATAACTAAAGCATTAAAACATAAATGGTGATTAAAAACACGCATCTAGAAGCTTGAGCGTGACCCTGGCATCAGGGTAACCTGAGATGTCGGTGACACTGCTACCCGTGGGGCTTAAGTGAGTATCTCAGCCTGTTCCTGGCTGAGTCTGATATTCCTCTATTAAACATTTCTGAGCAGTTCCGTTGCCCATTGTAACCTGGTCCCTATCCGCTGGCATTTCCTTATGTGAGGGCAAGTACCTATTTTACAAAAGTTTCTATCTCTGTATGCATTTGTCCCAAGGATAGATTTTAGAGTGCAAAGTCTTTATTAAATATGTTTTGACAAAATTACCTACATGTCATTTCATGGGTGTGGGCTGCTCTGAAGTGTGATTCTCCTTAGGGCAGGAGGTTCACTAATCATAGGAACCACAGAGGTTCCAGCAATTCTAGCCTCTTTTTACAAATGAGAGGGATATATCTTACACGCTCTTTGAGGAAATACGAGAACAAATGCCACGTTGAGCGTTCACTTAAAATCTGAAAGTGAATCTGATAAAGGGTTGAATATAATCCTGTAAAATGGTGGGCTAAAATTACTGAGGTGGGAGAAACAGGAAACAAAATCCTTGACCAATAAAAAAATGAAGTTGAGGGGCACTTGGGTGGCTCAGCGTGTTAAGCATCCAACCCTTGATTTCAGCTCAAGCCATGATCTCACAGTTCCTGAGATTGAGCCAAGGGCCAGGCTCTGCACCAAGCACGGAGCTGCTTAGGATTCTCTCTCTCTCCACCTCTCTCTCTCTCTCTCTCTCTGCACCACCCCCCTCATTTTCTCTCAAAATAAATAATAAACATTAATTTTTAATGCTTATTTATATTTGAGAGGGAGAGAAAGAGAGACAGAGCATGAGTGGGGGTGGAGGGGCAGTGAAAAAGGGAGACACAGAATCCAAAGCAGGCTCCAGGCTCCGAGCTGTTAGCACAGAGCCCTTTGCAGGCTCGAACTCATGAACCGTGAGATGATGACTTGAGCCAAAGTCGGCCACGTAACCGACTGAGCCACCCAGGTGCCCCTAAATTAATAAAGACTTTTTAAAAAAGAAAGAAATGGACCTACTTAGCTTAAAAAAGAAGACAGGTTGGGAGATAGTATTTAAGACATATAGAACAGACGGCACTTAATATCCAATGACTTTAAAGACGTACAAACACCAATAAAGAATAATTGAGCAAACAGTAAGAACAGGAAGTTTACAGAGGAAAAAGCACAAAAGAAAAAGCTTAAACGTGTAAAAGCATATTCAATCTCATCAATAATCAGGGAAATGCCAATTAAAGAATAATAGGACACAATTTATTTGCCAACCAGTCTTGTAAAAATTAGCACCTTTGGCAATAGCCAGCATTGAGAAGAGTGTAGGAAAGTCAGTGCAGTTAGGGAAGCTAACTTATTCCCACTTTTTAAGAGACCAGTTTGGGATCAATGGTTAAAAACCTAAATGTTTTTGGGGTGCCTGGGGGCTCAGTGGGTTAAGTGTCCGACTTTGACTCAGGTCACGATCTCACGGTTTGTGGGTTCAAGCCCCACGCCAGGCTCTGTGCTGACAGCTCGGAGCCTGGAGCCTGCTTCGGATTCTGTGCCTCCCTCTCTCTCTACCCTCCTCCACTCGCATTCTGTCTCTGTCTCTCTCAAAAATAAATAAACGTTAAAAATTGTTTACAATAAATAAACATAAATGTTTTCATTTTTCAACAATAATTTTTCTTTACAGCACCTATTTATTCTACAGAAATATCTGCAATTATGCACATAGCACATTTACAAGGATGTTTAACATAACACTTACTGTAAAGGCAAAAAGTGGTAAAACAATGAAAGTCTTTAAAAGAGAAAGTTATCAAAAATGGGATATTTTGTTATGAAATACCATAAAACAGTTACAAAGCTTTACATATACTGGAAACAAAGTTTTTTTGAGATATACCTTTATCTTTATGGAAATAAAAACACATTGAGAGTATTCCATGTAGTATCATCCAGTTGATACTTTATACAATACAAAAAAGGGGGAAAAAAGAAGAAAGCGTGAAAGTTAACGGGGGTGCTGTGAAGATCTACGACAGTTGTTGAACTAAACTCTGAGGAGGTGGGAGGAACAAAGGGGGAAAGTCAGGATGGAATGGAAGGAAGGCCATCAGTTTTAAATCTATATACAGTAAAACCTTGAATTGAAAACAACTTGTTCTGCGAGTGTTCCACAAGACAAGCAAACATTTCTAATAAATTTCAACTTGATAAATGAGTGATGTCTCGCCATACGAGTGGTACATGATGCTGAATGTCACATGGTCACAACTGGGCCAATGGTTCTTCTCTCTCTCTCTCTCTCTCTCTCTCTCTCTCTCTCAATGCGGGATTGTGGGTGATTTTTCCCATGCTCGGATGCTCAGTCTTGAGCATGCTAGGCCAGGGTGTTGGGCAGAAATCAGTGATCTTTCAGAATGTTGGAAGGTGCCCACACCTTGCACTAATGTATTTTTAGTCACTTCAAAGCACCTATGGACAGTCCTTTTCTTTTCCATCCAAGAGTGAGCTTAGGAAGGCTTTGCTTGATTCTAGGTCAGGAAAGGATATAGACTCTTTCCTCTGCTGCCTTGTTGCCAGTTCCATTAAATACAGTAGATGACAAGAGTTCATTAATACTATACTGTGGTCCACATCCATTAGTGATAGTGAAAGTTGTCCCACACAAAACCATCCATGAAGGTTTTCAAAGGTAAGTGCAGGTTAATTTGTTTTTCTTTATCTTTTGTATTTATTTTCTTTGTTATTTACTATTGTAATCATTTTTATATGAATATTTTGGGGTTGTGGAATGAATCATCTGAGTTTCCATTATTTCTTATGGGGAAATTTTTCTCAGATATAGGAGTGCTTTGGATTACAAACATGTTTCCAGAATGAATTGTGCTCCCAAACCAAGGTTTTGCTGGTACTTCTTTGCTGATTGCATTAGTTTATAACTAGAAAACAGTGGTAGCATT
Organism: Herpailurus yagouaroundi; assembly: GCF_014898765.1. Classification (NCBI taxonomy): domain Eukaryota; kingdom Metazoa; phylum Chordata; class Mammalia; order Carnivora; family Felidae; genus Herpailurus; species Herpailurus yagouaroundi. The sequence goes on from NW_024412419.1 coordinate 3,659,607, forward strand.
TCTGTCGATGGTTATGTTGTTTTTATTTTTGTAACACTATGATTCAGAATAATCAAAAAAAAAAAACAAATAGGGTAACAAAAGCTCAGGGCCACAACCATAAGCTCCTGGGCTCTGGAAATCTGTCAACAGTTTCTAAAGTGTTTGCGGTGGATTCAAACACCACCCTTGGCCGCTGAGCATGGGCCAAACTCAATCCATACAATCTTCTGGTGGCTGGTTTATTTGAGTATATCCATTCTGTCCATGAATAAAGAAATAGAAGAGAGTAAATGTGAACCAAAGGTCTCAACCATAACAATAAAAAGTTGATCGACCACAAACCTCAGAAAAACTCAGAAGAATCTACCACAGAAGGAAAAGAAAAATTATCCATGATGAAAGATTTCTACAATCCTGTCTTCCAAGGTGGGGGGGGGGAAGACATTAATGGTAGCTATTTAAAAGGAGTATAATGCCCTAAGAATTAAAGGTGAACAAAACGGAAAGGAAGAGGAAACTGTTTCCTAAGGGAGAACTGCCCCAGGACGGAAATACGGCAGCAGAAGTGGTACACGTCACACAAATTCACATGGAAAACAGCAAAAAGACAAACTGATACTAATAACAAAAAAATCAGTGATGTAGAAGCTAAATTTGGGTAACTGTTTCAGAGTACAGAAAGGCCATACACTCACAAAAAAAGAAGAAGGGGTGAACCTGGGTGTCTCAGTCAGTTGGTCAAGCATTAGATTCTTGATTTTGGCTCAGGTCATGGTCTTGTATTCCTGGGATTGAGCCCCACATTGGGCTCTGTGCTGAGCATGGAGCCTGCTTGGCTCGCTCTCTCTCTCTCTCTCTCTCTCTCTCTCCCTCTGCCCCACCCTGGCTTGAACTTTCCCTCTCTCTCTAAAATAAAATTTTAAAAAAAATTAAAAAATTATAAAGAAAACGAAGAAGGTCCATATGGAAAACAGAACACAAACTTAATACCTAGATGATTGGCATTCAAGAAAGAAACAAATTTGAATAAATTAAATGGAAAGATTAGATGTGCCTGGGTGGCACATTTGCTTAAGCCTCTGACCCTTGGTTTAGGCTCCGGTCATGATCTCATAGTTCGTGAGATCAAGCCCTGAGTCAGGCTCTGTGCTGATAGCTTGGAGCCTACCTGGGATTCTCTCTCTCTCTCTCTCTCTCTGCCCCCTAACTCTCCCCCACTTGCTCAAGTGCACACACTCACTCGCTCTCTCTCAAAGATAAATGAATAAATTTTGAAAAAAAAAAAAGAAATGGAAAGATTAATAAAAAATATAAGAGAAGAAAACTATTGATGATGAAAACATCACCAGCTCTATGTGTACTAACACTTCCATTCGAAAATAATTTATCAGAAATTTATCCCAATTTTGCCACATCCTGTGAAGTACTCTTAATATCCCCAGTAATAGCTGCAGCAGAAAGATTCTTTGCAAAATTAAATATCATCAACTATTTAAGAGTTTTAAGGAGACTGACTTCACCTTCAGTCATCAGTGGAAAGTGAAAGTGAAGTTGAAAGTGAAAATATAAATTTTGATGGTCCAATAAGTAAATTTGTGGGAAGGTAACCATAAAAATCTCGTGATCAAGTTCTATTAATGAAGTATTAATTACTATAGTGTACGTATATGCTTATGACAGTCAAACATTCAGTTATGCAACTTAAAAATTTTGTTACACGTCACTATTATACCTATTACATTTTATAAGTAATAACATATTTTAACCAACGTGAAAAGAAACAAGTTTTATATCACAGTACCTTTAATGTGTCTTCCTCCTGCTTTTTGAACAATGGGCCCATATTTTTATTTTGTACTGGGACCCACAAAGTATGTTGCTGGCCTTGGGGAAATGTTTTTATAAGAATCAAAACATACCAATATTCTTACAAATTAGGCACAAACACCAGAGTAGATAAATGAAAACATCATATACTTTACAGGGTCAACACTAAAAAAAAAAAAAAAAAAAAAAAAAAAAAAAAAAAAAAAAAAAAAAAAGCCTAGCTTGAAATGCATTTATTAATAGGTAAAATCTCCACAATTGAACCAATCTCCATTCACACTATCTGATTACCCACTGTTAGTAACAGACACACCAAAAACTGATCGTCACCAGCTTTTATCAAAAGGTTAGTGATCGGGGCGCGTAGGTGGCTCAGTTGATTGAGCGTCCTACTCTTGATTTTGGCTCAGGTCATGATCTCATGGTTCGGTTTGTGAGTTTGAGCCCCTCATTGGGTTCTGTGCTGGCAGAACAGAGCCTGATAGGGATTTTCTGTCTCCCTCTCTCTTTGCCCCTGTCCCTCTCGTGCTATCTCTCTTTCGCAAATAAAAATAAAATAAACAAACATTTAAAAAAGAAGAAAAAAAGGTTAGTGACCAGAGTCGGGGAATTATGGCCCTGGTTCCTGACGGGGATGTGGTGGCTGAGTGAGATCATCTGTCAGCCTGTGGGAGTATAGATGCCTCTTTCCGTTAGACGTTCAGATCCACTTTCTCACTCAACCCTCCCAATAATTCCATCTCAGTTCTCTCAAATTTAGAGAAGACAAGTGGTTCCCTTAAGGTCAAACAGCCAGTCAACCACAGAGTAGGGGATCAAACCAGGTTTTCTGACATGAAATCTAGAGCACATGGCGTTGCCCCGATGGCAAAATGAGAGCTGACCTGTCTACTGTCTTTCTTAACATTCCACCAGATTTGGTGTCGTGCCTGAGGCGTAAAACCATTTCAGAATATTATTTCAAAATATGTTCAGGTGAGATTGGGTCAAGTTTTTCCACACTTGCAAATTATCATGCGTATCTCTTTAGTAAGAGGGTCAGCTTGGGGGTAACAGGGTAATGATGGACTTCGGGCAGGTTTAGGAGGGAGTTGCTCCCATATCAACCCTATCTGGCGAAATAACTAACCAAATGGAACCGACCAAGGAATGCATATGGCTGATATTTTCCATTGTGAAGTAGGCTGAATTTACAAGCCACACACTCTGGAGGTAAATAAATATCCTTGCCCGAATCCAGGAAGGAGCTTAGACCCGAGTGGTACCTACAGTCCAGGTGCAACTTCTCATTGGCTGAGGACTTTCCCTCCTCCGTCACCAGTTAAGATGTTTCTACCAAAATATGGAGCTCTTTAGTCAAATCAGATGCTCATCATTGAGCAAACTTATAATTACTTTCACTTACATTCTGAGTACGATTTTCTTAGTAGAAAAACCGCAGCTTTAACAGCTTTCCGAATTTAAACGCTTTCCATTCTTATCACAAGATTAGATGCTGATCAATATGGCCAGTAACTCTACATTAAAGGGCAAGCTTTTCTTTTTCTTTTTTTTTCTTGTAAATGAGCTCCCCCCACCAATTAAACGATTGATCATCGCAAAAAGCATAAAGTCTCATGCATACTATATTAAAAAGTGCAAGCATCCCCCTTCCCAGGAATTTAAATTAATGAAGTATTAGTTACTATAGTATATGTATATGCTTATGACAGTCAAACATCCAGTTACGCAACTTAAACATTTTGTCACACATCACTATTACACCTATTACGTTTTATAAGTAATGTATTTATTGATTTCTATGCAGTGGAAAACAACAAAACCCAACAGTCTAGCCCCACTTTGCCAGGGGGCCGAGTCCTTGGAAGTCAAGGAAAATCGGCAGACATCATAAGGCAATGGAGTGTATCACGCCCTAAAGACCAGAGGCATGTAAACAGAAGATGCTGCAAAGTTGAAATGTCCTGTGCTCTTAGATCCATTCCCACGTGATCTAGCGGAACACATTCTTCCATTTCCATGGGAAATAAACCTCTTGTCTCAAAATAAAACTGAAATTGAGTGCTTCAAAAACGCTCTCTCTTAGTCAGTGGTAAAGCATTGCAAAGTTTATTTAGGAATAAACCTCTAGAAAGTTTGTCTTTTGCTGATGCACTTTCCACCTCATCCATATCTGTATCCATATTCAAAGAACCTTAGCAGAGCTTGGAAGAAGGGGTTTAAACATTTGAGTGATGTTAAATGTGTTATTTCCACATGAGGTGCAATGACAACTAACCTTTAGGCATTCTCTTGAGCATGGTGAAAATTCAGGTTTATTAATTGTATTGGATGTCAGACAAATGCAAAGTGAATCACCTTAGATTTACAAGGAGTAGGGATTTAACAGCTCAATGCTATGAATACCCTCCCAGTGCTTTCTCTCTCCAGCTCCTAGACATAGGCTTAAGTAGAGATAGGAATATATAACACACTGCCTGTACGTGGCAAGTAAGATTGGCATTTTAAGGTCATGAACCGTAGATCAGTTTTCATACTTCCTGTCTTAAGTACCAGGATCCGTAAGAATTCCTATGTGAAACATACAGATTTTTTTTGAGGGAGAGAAAGAGAGAGAGAGAGAGAGAGAGAGAGAGCAGAGGCTGGTGGAGGAGGGGCAGAGGAAGAGGTGGGAGAGAATCCCAAGCCGACTCCATGCTGGGGCTTGATCCCACCACCAACCTCAAGATCATAACCTGAGCTAAAGTGAAGAGTCGGACGTTTGACAGAGCCACTCAGGTGCCCCTAAAATACAGACTTTTGAAAAAGTTGGTGTCAATGGGGCACCTGAGTGGCTCAGTTGGTTAAGCACCTCACTCTTGGTTTGGGCTCAGGTCATAATCTCACCGTTGTGAGATCGAGCCCCGTGTCAAATTCCCAACGTGGAGCCTACTTGGGATTCTCTCTGTATCTCTCTCTCTCTGCCCCTGTCCCACTTGTGCGTGCATGCGCGTGCTCTCGCTCGCTCTCTTGCGCGTGCTCTCTCTCGCTCTCTTAACATAAATAAACGTTTTTTGAAAGTTTGTATCATGTACTTTTTAAAGTTGTATTGTGAGATAATACACACTCAGGAAAATCCATCAAGTGGAAATACATAGTTTAACAAGTCACTGTGAACATCCACATCACCATTGCCAAGCAGAAATTTGGGCTTTGCCAAGACCCCGGAGGTTCCCTCGACCCCCAGCCTCACTTCTGATTCTGACTCTTTCCAGCGATACAGCCACTACCCTGACTCATACAGTAACCCTTTCATTTCTTTGTCTATTTTCTTATGACCCACCTGTGTGTCCTGAAATGTCATGTTCCTCTTTTGCGTATGTTTGAACTTCACGTAAATCAAATTGTACACCACGTATCATTTTGCTCCTTGCCTCTGTTATTCAACAATAGCTTTTTTTGTTTTTCAATTAGTTCGTGTTTCAAGTGATGAAGTCTTTGCATTCCCGCGTACTATTCCGTGGTCTGAATATTTCACGAGGTATTTGCCCCTTCGAATGACGATGGCTTTTTGGGTTCCTTACAGTCGTAAGCTATTTGGGAACGCCGCTACAGCGAGCATTCCTGGATGTTTGTCTTGTTGTACAGATACCTGATTTCTGCTGCCTGCAGATGCTATCAGAAATGGAAATGCTGGTTCACGTGTGTGTGCTTTAACTCTGCAGAGACAACGGGGCTGTTCTGCTAGGCACGGAGTGTGAATGCCCATCACTGGACGTACTCGCCAGCACTGGGTTTTTTCATCTGTTTTATGTTTTCAGGGCTGTGGGTACGTACTATCCCACTGGGATTTCAATTTGCATTTTCTCAATTTCTATGAACATTGAACGCTTTTTCATATGTTCTTTGGACATGTATCTGCCCCTCTGTGATGGACCTGTTTATGTCTTTTGCTCACTTTTCTTTGGTTTGCTTGCCTTTTAATGATGATGATGATGATGATGATGATGATGATAATTATAACAAGGGTGCCTAGGTGGCTCAGTCGGTCAATGCTCCGACTCTTGATTTTGGCTCAGGTCACGATCTCGTGGTTTCCTGAGTTTGAGACACGTCGGCTCTGTGCTGACAGTGTGGGACCTTCCTGAAATTCTCTCTCTGTCCCTCTTTCTCTACCTCTCCTTAGCTCATGATGTCTCTGTCTCTCTCAAAATAAATAAACTTAAAAAAATTTTTTTTTAATAATTATAATTTTGCTCACTTTTCTGTGCATAGCTTGTCTTTTAATAATAATAAATAATAATAAATTGTGGGAGCTCATTAGCTACAAGTCTTTTGCAGACCAATGAGTCACAAATGGAATCTCACCATTGGTGGCTGGCTTTGGGCCACTCTCTTTTTAGCGCCTCTAATAAATGAAGGTGTTGGCCTTTACCTCAGTCTAATTTATAAGTCTTATAAACTTTCGTGTTTTTGTTCTTTTTAAAAATATCTTACTCTATCTAAGGCAATGATATTATCCTATATTCACATTTCAAATTTTATATTACGTGATATCTTACTTGATTTTATTATTTTACTTATTTTGTTCTTCCCCTTACATTTTGGCTAACAATCCATCTGGAGTAAAATTGTATTTGAGAGAGAAACTCCAATCATATTGCTTTCTGCACGGATGCCCTGTTGACCGGGCTCTGTATATTGAAATGACTGTCACTTCTAGCTGATTATTAAAGTGACTCTTGTCATAAGTCTGGATCAGATGTCCGAGGGTCCATGCCTGAGTTCTGCCTTCTTATTCACTGGTCTGTCTGTCTCTAGGACAGATACCACAGTGTACTTGTTACGATACCTTTGTAGAAAGAAAGCTCTGATAGCAGACTATCGAGATCTCCCAGATTCTTCTTCTTTAAGAGTGTCAAAACTATTACGGTTATGTGAATTTTCATAACTGTTTTAGAATAATTCTACCAAACTACCCCTTAATTTTTTTTTAATCCTTTCTGAGTTTTGTTTGGGATTGCACTGAATACATGCATTTCAATATGGGAAGAATTGACCTCTTTATAACATTTTACTGCTAGGTTTTCCAGTGCAGGAACATGACGTATCTCCCCATTAGTGTCCTTTAATATCATTAATAAAGGTGTATATTTTTCCCCAATAGATCTTGTACTTTGCTGTTGTTGTTACAATGACCTCGCATCTAACGGGTGAGGGGGTCTTCTTGGACATAAATAGTACTTTTTCTTGAATGTATTTGTTACTGGTATCGTGAAATGCAGTTTTTTAACTGATTTTATTCCCATCAACTTTGGTAAAACTCTAATGAATTCTTTCAGCTTTTCTATAGAGGCTTTTAGAGACTCTTCTTCATAGCATCTACGAATAGTTACAGTTTCGTCCCTCCCTTCAGAATTATTTCTTCTTTTCCGATTCTCGTATCTTTAATCTCGTTCTTCATTTAAGATACTAGATAGTATTAATTGATCACGTTTAATGGACTGGATAAGGTCTCCACAATATACTGAAGAGAAACGGTGACAGAAGACATAGTGTCCATCTGTCAGAACCTAAGGGGGACCATCCAGCGCCTCACCGGTAAGCAAAATATTTGCCCTTGTTTTGGCAAAACACTTTTTGCTAGTATAGGAAGTGCCTTTCTATTCTTACGTTGCAGAGTGATTTGATTTTGAGTGCATTTTAAATTAATTGAGTGCTGATCTGAATCTATCGAAATGACTGTATTACTGTTCTCTTTTAACGAGTGTTCATGAGTTGATATACATTGATTGGTTTTCTTTTTTTTCAGGTTTATTTATTTATTTTGACAGAGAAAGAGACAGAACTAGTAGGGGAGGGGCAGAGACAGAGAGGGAGAGAGAGGATCCCAAGCAGGCTCCACACGGCCAGCGCAGAGCCTGATGCAGGGCCGGAACTCACGAAACTGCGAGATCACGACCTGCGCAGAAACCAAGAGAGTGGGACGCTTAACCAACTGAGCCACCCAGGCGCCCCTCATTGATTGGTTTTCTAATAATAAACCAATCTTGCATTTTGGTATAAACTCAGTGAGGTCATGATTTACATAGTTTATAGCTAGCCAGATAACATTTTGTTTAAAATTTTTTTTACCTCCCTATTCACTAGAAAGATGGCCTGTAACTTCCTCTCCTTTATCTTTTTTAACAGATGAATTAGTCATAAAATGAATTCTGGAAGAAATCCTGTACCATTGGAATTATATCTTTATTAAATATTTGGAGAAAACTTAGAGGTGAACCCATCTCGATTTAAGGTTTTCTAAGGGGAAAGGGCTTTAGAGATTTGATGTTTTTCAGTTAGGACTACTCTCATCTTCTATGCTGTGGTGAGGGAAGTTTGGGTGAGCTATATTTCTCTAGGATTTTTTGTCCATTTCAGTTATCTGTTCTATTGGCTTAAAGTTGTCCATAATATCATGTTATTATCTTTTTGATAACTGCCGGTCCCCAGAGACCGGTACGTTTCATCCATGAAATTAGCCCTTCGGGACCTCTCTCTTCTTTTCTTGACCAGTCTCAACAGAGGCTCCCAGATTTCGTTATTTTGAAGAACTGCCATTTGGGTTTGTTTATCTTCTCTGTATTGGTTTTCCACTTTAATAACTTCTCTTCTGGCTTTAATTTCTTTTTCTTCTCCTCTAGTTTCTTATTTCTTTGAGTTTATTTTGTCAATCTCTTTTTTTCTTAAGTTTTTCAGACAGATGTTTGGGTAGGTGTGTATTAATACACACATAATAAGAATAATATATGTATTAATATATATAATTAAATACTATTTAAGTACTACTTTAGTGCTATCCCACAAATTCAGATATGTAGTATTTTTGTTGTAGTTCAGTTCAAAATGTTTTATTTCCATTATAATGTCTGCTTTGATTGATGTTTTCCTCTGAAATATATTTCTCAATTTCTAGTCATCGGTGTTATTTTGTTCTATCTTTTCTGTTTTTGTTTCTTTATTTCCAACTTTATGGCTCAGTTGTCAGAAAACACACTCTATGTAACTTGCACCTTTTGAAAGGTGTTGAGAGTTGCTTTTTGGACTAGGATATGTTCAGTTTTGGAAAAATATACCAAGTATGTTTGCAAAAAATGTGTTCTGCAGCGCAATTGATTTCTTTTTCTTCCTCTCTTTGTTTCTCCTTTCTTTTCTTTCTTCCTTCCTTCCTTCCTTCCTTCCTTCCTTCCTTCCTTCTGTCCTTCCTCTCTTTCTCTCTTTCTTTTTCTCCCTTTCTCCATTAGGTTAGATTTGTTAATCTCTTTGTTTAGATCTTTATTACCATTAACATTTTTTATCTGACTGTTCTTCTTCTTATTGAGGATGACATTGCAAAATTTCCCTCGGTGACTGTGGGTTACCCTGTATTTTCTCTTACAATTGTATCAGTTCTTTGCTTTCGTGTTTTGAGGCCATAAAATTGCATGGAATCCATAAACTGTTGTATCCTCCCAGGAAATTGAAACTTTTCTGATTTGGACCCTTCTTTATTACCTCTTTATCTCTAATAACGCCCTGCCGTAAAGTTCATTTTGTCAATGATAACATAGTCAGGTAGGTTTCTTTTGATATTTCCTTGCTATACCTTTTCATCTTTCATTTTAACCTTGTGTTTCGGATATGCCTCATGTTTCAGATGTGTTCCTCACGAGTTCCACACAGGTGGAATTTTGTAGTCAGTTTGTTTCGCTTTTAACCAGAGATTCTAGTTTTTGGTTCTTGCTTTTAACTGGAACATTTAGTTTGTTACTGTATTTGTATACTTATTAGATATGGTTTATCTCATGGAGGGACTCAAGTAATGACAGATGTTGAGTCACACATTAAAAAAATAACTCTGTATAGGATTTTCACAATATTCATTCACTATTGAGTTACTATTGGAAAAACCTAGAAAAATAAATTGAGATGGGCCAAAGGCAATAAACTCTGTAGTGGAAATCGCTGTTCGTATTAGTTGACTCAGGTTAAGCGTTACTGCCTACAGAAACCACCTCCTCGCTATATAGATAACATCACGATTTCATCTCCTCGAGATTTTACATTTATGAGATAACAGAAGAATAAAGTTGAATGTATGCGCTGTGGAATTTGGAAACTAAATTATGTCGGGAACAATAAATATTTTAATCAAAACGTCAACGATTATGCAAGAGGCAATATTAGCAATTTCTAGTGACGCACAACAGGAGAACATGAAAATAAATAAAATGTGTATTTACAACTATTCCTAGTAATCATTTCATTGCCATATAGCTAAGTGGGAGAGTTTTGAGAATGGAAAACAATGTAGCACCGATTCCATATTTCAACACAAGCTCACAAGTACACAACTGACTGTCGGCTAAAAACTTCCAAGTGGTTGTACGACGGGACAGTTAGAATCTTTAGCACGCTTGCGTCAATTTCCGCTCGGGCTGTAAAAAAATAAAATTAAAAAGGGGGTTTTCTTTGTTTTGTAAAATGAATGGTGGAAGCTGGTAGAGATTGAGAAGTTTCACCCAGTGTGTGATCAATTTTAATACTGAAGATATTTTAGGATGAAATGATGATCTAGAAAATACGGTACTGGGACTCCTTGGTGACTCAATCTGCTGAGCCTCTACCTCTTGATTTTGGCTTGGGTCATGATCCCAGGGTCGTGGGATCGAGTTCCACTTCAGGCTCTGTGCTGAGTGTGGAGACTACTTAAGACTCTCTCTCTCTCTCTCTCTCTCTTTCTCCCCCCCCCCCCCGCAATAAAATAAATGAATTGAATATGCAGTACTCACTAGAATTTTTATAAACATTGGTCAAGCCTGGGGGAACGTGTGGCACACTCGGAGAATAAAAGCAAGGGAGAGGAAAGCAGATGGTTTGCTCCCTTCTTTTTCACACTTATTATGCCACCTTTTTCTTCACAAAGGCAGTTGCCCTCTGTTCACATAACCACCTTCCTGCTGACGTTACCATGGGAAGTCTTATTAAAAGTTCCATTATTTCACAGGAGATGCTAAATGGACATGATATTGGATACTCCCCAGTTGATTATACTACTGATAATCTGGTACACAGCCTTCTCTCATGGTCTTTTACAGACCAGTATTTCAAGATCTATATAAATGCTTTCTTCATACTTGAAGCCTGACCAAACCACCAAAGAGAAAAACAAAATATCTCGGAAAGCCCAAATTATATATCTTTGGCAATGTGAACAAAGCCTAACTCTTAACACACAATATTCAGTTTGTTTTTTGAGCGTATTCTGAACATATATGCTTGGTAGTATTTCCTAATTATTAAAAAAGACTAATGAAGTGCATTTGTCTATGCAGCAGAGAGTTGAATCTTTAAAAAATATTTTTAATGTCTACTTTACTTTTTGAGAGACGGAGAGAGAGAGAGAGAGAGAGAGAGAGAGAGAGAAAGAGAGAGAGAGAGAATGTGAACAGGGGTGGGGTGGAGAGAGAGGGGGAGACACAAAAGCCGAAGCAGGCTCCAGGCTCTGAGCTGTCAGCACAGAGCCCGATGTGGGGCTCCAACTCACAAACCAGGAGATCGTGACCTGAGCCAAAGTCAGATGCTTTAACCGACTGAGCCACGCAGGTGCCCCAAGTTGAATCTTTTAAGGCTAAAAGATATCCCTCTAGACAACAAATTATGATAGGCCAATTTCATAATAAAAATATTCTAATAATATTATTACAGTACTTTTTTATATTTTTAAGCAGATAAACATAGTTCAACTTAGGAGAGAATGGTAAAATCTGGTGAAATCGAGCCATGTCAAAAAGGTGTTCGATTGACTGTAAGCTGCTGTGGGTTGCATCTTGCAGGTGTTATCAATATGCGTTTTGATTTAGGCCAGGATCTGTAAGAGGAGAACTTCCAAAGGCACATTCTCACTGAGAAAAATTCTTGAGATGCCACTTTCAAATATAGAAATTATACTTCTTGGCAAGATTTTTTGTGCGTGTGAGTGCATGTGAGTGTGTGTGTTCACACACTCATATATGTTTAAATTCTCTCAACTCCCCCCCCGCCCACCAAGAATTTGGAAGCACTCACAATAGTATAAACGCCAGATACATGTCGAAAGATATACTTTGAATTTAAAGATAACAAATAAAAGCTCCAAAAAGAATTCATGGCAGATTTGTTTAACTTTGTGTCATATAAATATTGAAAATAAAATAATGCTCCCTTCTTCCTATTCTTGTGTAATATAATCTGGGCCAGTTCTTTCAAATTCTTATTCTAGAAGTATTAATCAGTTTCTTATACTATAAGTCAAGCATTATGAGAAGCACCCAAAGTGTTCTGGAGAATTTTCAGTGGTTACTATACATCTCCCATCCTGCCAAGAATATTGTCATCAGTTGGATGAGATGATCTCTGTCGCTGTCAACAGCAAATCCAACTTAACTGGGTTCAAGAACAAAAAAAAAGTGTCCTGGGGAGAGATCTGCCCATCTGAACAGTATTCACAGAGCAACGTTCTCCTTAGATCTCAACTCCGCTCCCTCTGGGTCTACCCTGCTCGAGGCTAAAGCAGTTCTTGCATGACCAAATTTCATGTGCTCCAGGGAGAATAAGGCTCCTTTTCCATGGAACACAAATAAAATTCCGGAACTGAGTCTCGTTCACCCTGATAGGCTTAATTTGGATCATGCGTTTGTGTCTGAACTCTGCTTCGTTGGGAAACAACCTGCTGCATAGGCGGCATAGACCAAATCATCTGTCTTTGTAACTTCACATTTCCATCGATTGGACATGGGAGAGGGGTCGTTTCCTCCAGGCTTTGGGACACGTTTATTTGAAGGGGAATGGGCTGATGCTCTGAGGTGAAAATGGCACCACCGATGACACCCCCCCTGTTACAGCTGCTTCTTCTCATGCACACACTTCTACAAAAACATCCATTCCCTCAGTTCTAGGTCAAGACTAAGTATCTCTGGTCGACGTGCCATTCTTTGGTCAGTCTTCACCTACTTCCTTGTGGTTTGGTGGTCGATAGCCAAATGACAAATTAAACAGTTCCTAAAGCACTCAATATACACAGATAGAGAGAACCAGACTCAGGGTTGGGGAGTGGTGGGAACTACCTCTCTTCGGAGAATGGTCAACGCTCCCTAGCGCATTTCATTCACATCCTGCCAGGAGGAGCGGCGAGGACTCCACTTGTTCCTTATGTAAGTTTTTGTGTCGATTTATTTTTTAAATTTATTTTCAAAGAGAGATAGAGAGCAAGTGGGGGAGCAGCAGAGAGAGAGGGAGAGAGAGAATCACAAGCAGGCTCTGCACGGATACTGCAGAACCCGATGCGGGGTTCGAACTCACAGACCGTGAGATCATGGCCTGAGCCGAAATCAAAAGTCAGACACTTAACCGATGGAGCCACCCAAGCGCCCCGTGTTGGTTCTTCATCATTAGTCTGGATGCTCTGATTTTGTTCTCTGGGAAAACCACCTTTGTCTGTCGTCCTCCAGGGCAACACTGGGGATGGCTTTGGGAGGGTATCCTCTCTGGGGCTGTTCATCTTCAACATCATACTCTATTACATGGGATCAGAGGTCTTTGGATTGTCTTAGAGTTGAGCAACCCCAGACTATTTGGGGGCCACCCTAGGAATGATTCCAGTTATGCAATTCTTTAAAACACTTACAGGTATTTTTGTTCACTTATGTTCACTAAATTCCATGGTTGATGCCAAGGCAGGGGTCATACTGAGATAGGAGATAAGTTGGTGTTGCATATGGTTTTCAGAAACTGGCTACGACCAGTAGCTCTGCCCATGACTGTCTGCTCAGTCTTAAGAGTTTCCATTTTTGACTTTATCTTAGAGCATTTGACTCATGATCTGCTTTGAGGAGACACCACCAACATGATGTTTGCCCTCATGCTGCGTCTCAGAAAATGGCTATTTAAAAGGAAATAATTTTTTTTTATTTTTTAAAAAAATTTTTTTGAGAGAAAGAGAGAGAGCAAGTGGGGGAGGGGCAGAGAGAGAGGGAGACACAGAGTCCAAAGCAGGCTCCAGGCTCCAAGCTGCCAGCACAGAACTGGGGCGTGAACTTATGAACCACGAGATCGTGACCTGAGCTGAAGTCGGATGCTTAACTGACTGAGCCACCCAGGCGCCCCAGGAAATAGTTATTTTCTGAGGGAGAAAGAATAGAATGTGGCTGAGAGTGGTCTGTGGTATTGAGGTTCTCCTTGGTTCCAATCTTACTTTCCGGCGGGGATTTTCTCATGTCTGCCTTAACAGGGTCTAACTCTCCCCATGCAGAGAAGTCTGGTTTTCTGTCCCTCCGGACTGAAATACACCAATAAAGCCTGGTGTTGCCAGTTTCAAGTTAGGTTTATTTTAATGAAATCCACAATAGGTACAGAAATTCTACAGTGTCCCGACTTCTTCCTGTCAAGTCTACCAACTTTGAACAGTTGCCAGAAGACAAGTGATCTTGGTCTCAAAATACAACATGAGCAATGTGAGCAATTGTTTTGTCGCCATGTGATACATAGAGTCAGAAGGACCAAGGAGCTCCCTTCCCTTACACGTGTGGTTCAGGCCCAACCAGTCTTTCTCTTGCAATACCCATCTCCCTGTACCATTTTTTAAACCATTTGGAATAATTTTTGTGGCCAAGGAAGTATAACTGTCCAGGGTAGGTATAATCTAGCTTTAGGAACGGCTTGACGTGAGCTCAGGGTCACCGAGACAGATTGCTTTGCCCTAACCACTTGTATGTTTCCCGTTGCAAGTACGCACTCCCAAGATAGCTGGAGCGGTACCTGTCCTCTCTCCCCTCTCATCAATATCCAGTGTGAACAAAGACTGGTTTTGAAGAGAGTTCAAAGATTTTGTGAGACCCATAGCTGGCTCAAGTGGAGTCCTATGACTTTGTCAACATGATAGAAGAGAAGAATGGCTGGCTGACTTGGGCTGAACTAACCCCCTCGAGCCCGGAATAGAGATGGCTTCAGTCAGTATTCAGAGGATAAGAGCAGAGGGCATGATAGCTCTAGAAGGAAACTGGTGTCACCATAAGTAGAAGCAGAAATTACGCATCACATCATTCATTCGCTCATTCGTTCATTTTTTTCTCATTTCAACTAACATTTATTCCTGCGTAGCCCTGTGTTTAGGTCCTGGGAAAACAAAGACAAGCAAACAAAAACAAGCAAAAAAGCGTAAGACAAGGGCACTTCCCTTCAATTTCACAAATGAAAGACATCTGACCCATTGGAGAGCTAGGGGCCTAGGAAGGACTTTTGGAGAATGACATATCCAAGTAAACTTTAAAAGAGAAGTAGGAATTAACCAAGTGAAAGTGGTCTTGGGGGGAAAAAGTATAACATTCCAGATGAGGGAAGACACTGGGCAAAGCTATGAGATCATCACTATTGACTGGAAATATAAAGTGAGACACAGATAAGAGCCATAATTATGTCCAGCAATTCTAATTTCTAGTAGCCACATTGAAATAATTAAAAAGAAATAAGTGGGATCGATTGTTTGGGATTTCATTTTCTTTTGTGTTATTGCAGAAAAACCATTTAACATGGATTTATCCTCTTGACGATATTTTTAACTGTGCAATACATCACTGTTGACAAAAGTACCATGACATAGGTACCGTGCAGCTCTCTAGAGGAGATTCATCATCTTTTCCTGAAATTTTATGCCTCGTGGTCAATAACTCCTTATTTTAGGGGCTCTTGGGTGACTCAGTTGGTTAAATGTCTGACTCTTGCCTTCGGCTCAGGTCATGACCTCATGGTTCATGAGTTCAAGCCCTGCATTGGGCTCTGTGCTGACAGCAAGGAGCCTGCTTGGGATTCTCTCTTCCGTTCTCTCTCTGCCCCTCTCCTGCTTGTTCTCCCTCTCTCTCTTGCTCTTTCTCTCTCCATCCCTCCTTCCCTCCTTCAAAATAAATAAGTAAACATAAAAAACCTCCTCATTTTCCCTAGCTCCCAGCCCCTTGCAACAAGCATCCCATTCTTTGATTCTATGAGTCTATTATAAATGTTTCATTTAAGTGGAATCATGCTATATGCACTGCCTTATTTCACTTCGCATAATATCCTCAACTTTCATCCATATCGTATATGGCAGCATTTCCTTCATTTGTAAGGCTGATTAATATTCCACTGTATCTTTTTTCCCATACTCTTTACCTATAAATCTATTGGTGGGCATTTAAGTTGTTTCCACATGTTAGTTATTATGAATAATGCTGCAATGTTCATGGTGTATTTGTCCACTTTTTTTGAGACCCTGATTTCAATTCTTTTGGATAGATACTCAAAAGTGGGATTGCTGGATCCTGTGGTAGTTCTATTTTGATTTTTCAAGGAATCTCCATGCTATTTTCCACAGCAATTGCACGATTTTGCATTCCCACCAACATTGTGCAAGCGTTCCAAATTTTCCATTTCCTCCCTAACACTTTTTATCTTTTAAAAAATATATTGATTTATTTGAGAGAGAGAGAGAGAGTATGCATGTGTGGGCATGTGTGGGGGAGGGGCACTCCCAAAATGTGAGATCGTGACCTGAGCCGAAATTCACAAACGCTTAACCAACTGAGCCACCCAGGTGCCCCTGTCTTATATATATATATATATATATATATATATATATATATATATAATACTTTATATATATAGGTGTGATTATATATGTAATTATATATATAATGATAACATATAATTATATATGGATAGATGTGAGGTGATATTTCACTGGGATTTTAATTTTTCATTTGCCTGATAATTAATGACATTGAGCATGTTTATAGACATATGTAAGCCATTTGTATGTCTTCTTTGGAGAAATATAAATTCTACATATTCTTTTTAAATTGAATTATTACTTATTTTGCTATTGACTTATAGAAGCCCCTTACACATTTTGGAGATTAACTTTTTATCGGATGCATGCTTTGCAAGAGTTTCCTCCCATTTTGCAGATTCTTTTCTCATTCTGTTAATTACTTCATCGGCTCTGCAGAAGCTTTTCTGTGTGATGTGGTCCCATTTGTCTGTTTTTATTTTATTGCTTGTTGGAGTCAATTTTAATAATAATTCACTTTATCAAATGTATCCCAAGTGATGTCATTCCCACATGAGTACAATATACAAGTTATCAGTGAGTTATTCTACGCTCTCACTTTTCTATTACGTCTTTGAAGTCTAATGTGTGGTTTGCAGTTACAATGCATCTCACTTTGGGCTGACTATTTCAATTGCTCAGTAGCTGCATGTGACTAGTGGCTACCATATTGGACAGCATGGATAGAGCCAAGGGGGGGCTAGGAAGGATTTTCAACAAGTGAAAAAAATGTGGTCAGATTTCCATTTTGGCTAATCCTTTCTGGTGGTGTGTAGGATATGGATCCTTTGGTGGGAGGGGGGCGGTGGTTAAAATCAGCCAAAGCTGGTAATTTTAAATTGCAACCTTCAAGAGTGGAGCATCCGTACCATCGCCACGTTGTCCCCCAGTTGTTAACGTGCACTGCACATTAAAAGTGGTTTATCTATGGCTAAGGTTGGAGTAGCAAAGACTCTAAGAAAGAATCCGCAATGTTGAGTTTAACCCTCTGTGTCTAGAGTCCGTGACTAGAATTTGACGTATAGAAGCATTCCAAACAGCCCATGGACAAGAACATACGCACCGTGAGCTCGCTTCATCCCAGAGACCCAGATTTCTCCTCGGCATTTAATGGAGAGTGGCCAGTTCATGGCTCCCTGGGTGGCTTTTCTCATCCAGTGCCCAGGAATCCCTTTGCTTTGAGTAGTTTCCTCTTCCCTTCCGGGATTTCTTGTAGGATTCTAGTTCCACCACTTTGAAACTGTGTGGCACGAGGCAGGTTACTTATCTTCCCTTACTCTTTGTTTTCAAACCTGCAAAATAACATAATAGTGCTCACCTTGCAGGGTCCTCAAAATAACAAACTGGGTACAGAGAGCATCAATACAGAGCTTGGCACGGAGCAGGTGTTCAGAATTATCAGTAATAGCGTTAATCATAGGAGCAGGGGTGATAGGAAGAGAAAACCTGAGGGATTAGAAATGTTCATGGGAAATTTGCTTCAGGAGATAATCTCTGAATGAAAAATCATCCATATGCAATTCAAGGCTTAATCATGACCCGGGAGGAGGAGAGCTACAGACGCTCAGAATAACGCAAATGATGTCACGCAAAAGAAAACAAAAACCAGCGCAGAACTCAGCTCTGTGATGTCAAGCCACGTATGAAAACGTCAAGAGATTAGTTTCCTGGCTTTATAGAGACTTTAGAAGTAAATACAAACGGAAGTACAAAACCACACTGTGCAGAAAGTGACAAACCGATTATTTCTTCCTCTCCAACCAGATGGCACCTTCCTGCCCGCCTCCGCGACTAACTCCCTACGTCCCTCGTTCAGAGGTGTCTGTGACATCACCGTCCCATGAGGGACTGAATGTCATTTGTTTGCTTCTTGTGTTGCAGCCTGTCACAACACAGCATGATGTCACCACAGGTCAGACAAACCGCCTCCGGCCCCTTTCTTTCAGTAGGCACAACGGTTGTGAAAAAATACATCTTTCCTCTGGTTGCTGCTTACAAAAGCGGCCGGGAATCCAGACCTGCCCGCACACGGTTCAGAACTACCTTTGAGCTCCCAGGCATCTTCCCAGGAAACGGTGCTTCAAGGAGCCGGGCTTTTAGCTCACAGGCTCTGCGTTCTTCCTTGTCAGGCTCCCAGCCAGTTTGCTAAGTCCTTGTTGCAATGACAGTTTCCCAAGTTAGATGAAGGTAACTACTCTAGGCGGATGGATTTTGTTTTTGAACTTGAAATGATGAGGAACCTAACCCGGGCAGGGGATTCGAGGCCGGAAGCCCCTGACAAAGCCCTGTTCTGAGCGCCAGGTAGGGCCCAGGGGTGGTCTCTTACACACAGATGCTTCTCAACATCTCGTTCCCTTCAGCGCAGCAGAGACAGTCAGGTGCATTTGGTCCGCAACGGATGGTCTGGGTAACGAACTTCCTCTCTCTCTCTCTCTCTCTCTCCCTCCCACTTGTCTTTCTCCTCTTCTCTCATATTCTTACCATGCCTTCAATAACTTCCTGCCAACTACCTTCCCTGGCCCACCCCCCACCACAACCTCAAGATTTGCAGGTGACAGATGTAAAGTCTTACACATTCTCATTAAAATGTCACAATGTGTCATGTCGTCACTCTGTGGCACGGAGCCCAGCATCCACCCGCCGAGTGGGCTTCTCATGAGCTGCCCGTGGGTTACTGTTTCTGGAGCCCCCCTTCTTCTGCAGGGCACAGTTGCTGAGTGAGGTGGAGGGCGGAAAGGACCCCCAGTATAAGTGTGGACTTTTGTGATCATTTTCAGTGGAAACTAGCTGCTTAGAGTCATTACCTGTGGACCCACAGACATGCGTGATTCAATCTTCCTTTGCATTTTCTTAATCCAGGATTCTGGAGTTTAGAGTTTGCATGAGCAAGAAGGAAGATGACACTTAATTTTAAACATCAGTGTGGGGGCGCCTGGGTGTGTGGGTTGGTTCCGCGTCTGCCTTCGGCGAGTTGGCTTCTTCTTGGTTGGTCGTTTGTAGCCCCGCGTCGGGCTCTGGGCTGATGGCTCAGAGCCTGGAGCCTGTTTCCGATTCTGTGTCTCCCTCTCTCTCTGCCCCTCCCCCGTTCATGCTCTGTCTCTCTCTGTCCCAAAAATAAATAAACGTTGAAAAAAAAAAATAAAAAAAAAAATAAAAAAAAAAAATAAACATCAGTGTGTGTAAGTTTGGCAGCTTGAAAGATAGAGTCCCTTTATTTAAGGAGAAATCTGTTCGAGATGTATAGTGACCTAAGTTCAGGTTCACAGCTTTCTCCGTGGCCTCCCAGGACGGTTAAGGTCGGGACGAATAGCAGCCCAGACACAGAAGTGTGGGTCTACAATGCAAAAGATCGAAGGAGATGACGCTCATTGTCCTGCGTCTGGATCGGTTGAGGGAAGATCGAATCCTTTGGAATCAGGGAGATTGCCCAGCACTTTTGGCAAATTACTTAGATTCTCTTAACCTGTGATCTGTAACTTGGAGACAATGGATCCAATCTTGCAGGACTATGAAAATCGGTAATCAGATTATCTAGATTTCCGAAGGACTGGTCCGGTTGGTAGTGTTTTGGTAGAACTGATGACTGTAGGGGACACACACACGAACTCTTAAAACTTTCCTGCACAAATTTAGCTACACATATATTTCTTCAACCTGAACTTATGACAAATGTTACCGGTTTCCTCATTTTGAAAGGTAAAGGAGTTAACGATTTCCTTTGTAATTCCTTCGTTTAAATGAAAAAGTGAGTCTATCCCACTCCCATACCGATACCGAGGTTAAAGAGAACGCTTACCCCCCTTATTGAGGTCTCCTGTGAAAGGCCGGAATCTGGAAAACCGTGATCCTTGTGTTACTGCAACCCTGGCATGTGGCTTGTGGTGACCGGCTTTGTCACCATTACCGTCACCGCAGTTGAAATACCTACAGTCTGTCTTTAACGGTGAGGTACAGAAGGTTCTTTTTTTTTTTTTTTAATTTTTTTTTTCAACGTTTATTTATTTTTGGGACAGAGAGAGACAGAGCATGAACAGGGGAGGGGCAGAGAGAGAGGGAGACACAGAATCGGAAACAGGCTCCAGGCTCTGAGCCGTCAGCCCAGAGCCTGACGCAGGGCTCGAACTCCCGGACCGCGAGATCGTGACCTGGCTGAAGTCGGACGCTTAACCGACTGTGCCACCCAGGCGCCCCTAGGTACATAAGGTTCTATCCCCATCGGCGAGGGTCACCGGGGGCAGAGGGTGAGTGAGCCTCTCTGTTGCCCCTGCCCAGGCCCCACTCAAAGCCTCTGCCACAGGAGCCACACAGGTATCTCCTCAGAGCCTCAAACGTCAGGAGCCTTCTGTGCCCAAATTCCAGCTCAGACCACAGGTTCCCTGAGAGCCAGAGAAGATAGAGAAATTAGAAGTGAACAGACCACACTGATGAAGCAGAATATTCTTCACGACGGGAGGTGGGCAGGATTTGAGGAAGGCGTGTGCCATAGTGGATGAGACCTGGAGATTCGGACAGACCGGGGCTACCGATCTTAGCCGTTGTTGTTGCTTTTGTTTGCCATCATCTGTGGGGCAAGGGTTTTCATCTGGAAGACTCGGTTTTCTCTTCTGTGAATGCTATTTTTGTGGAGGACCGAAGGCTGAGAAAGAGAGCTCAAACACCACCCCAGAAATCTGCACAGCCTCAGGTCGTGGGTGGCTCTGGAAGCCACATGAAGGAAGTTGACTTTATCTTGGGGCCTTTGGGGGTAGCACCAAGGGGTTTTAAGCAGGAGATGGCCATGTTTACTTTTGTTTTGAGAAGGCAGGTCTGGCTCCAGGAAGGGAGATTCTATTCGAAGAAAGCACAGCAGAGGTGAAAGGTCAGGTGGGGCTGGTTTCCATATTTCAGATGACGAATGGTGGTAAATTAGAGAAGCTTCCGTGGAGAAGAACAGAAGAAGACATAGTCAAAGGACCCTTCCAAGCAGAATCACTGAGGCCTGGTGTTGATTTATTGGGGATGTGGGCAGAGTAGGGGGATGGATCACTGTGCTGACACATCACGAGAGTACTCTGTAGGGGCTCACGGAGTCCTCTCAACCATACTATGAGGCTAAAACCTCATTCTCAGGTTTTAGCGGATGGTTTAGGTTCTGGGCAGGTTCGAGGAGCCATTTTGCAGACGCAGCTTAAATGGTCTCAAAGTGTAGAAACTCTTCACTCTTGCCTGGTTCCATTCTGTTCCACACTAATGCAAACCAGAGAGAGATACTGAGATGAGAAGGCATGTTTCTTTTTTCATAGACTTAATGACGTGATAGAGGCAACCTTGCACATGTGACTCTGGGAAGCTTAACTGGTCTTAGAACCGCCATAACGATTTCTCAGAACGTTCTTCAACTCCTTGTGAAAGCAAATCCGGGTCTATAGGTGACAATATGCTTTTAAAACCTGGCGTGAAATCACAGTGGTCATAAGAAAATGTCAGTCAATCCCTCGGAATATGAATCTAGACCGAATATGGATCTGCTTTCTCTCCATCCACAAGCATAGGTGCAAAATATCCATGAACTTTTTACCTATCCCTTTTCAAGACGAATACACCATGCTGTGTCCATTAAGAAAATGCAGTGTAGATATCTCTGTGAGTTCAAAGTCCTAAAACAATGACTTTTTCACTGCTTTGAGGTGACCTACATGAATCAAATAGCACTTGAAGCACAAGTTAGAGCCATCAACAGGCCAATAACTCAACTAATTATCAAGCGAATGCCGAGTTAGCTTAACTACCAGACTTTTTGCATTCTTCCCTCCCCCCCTTTTTTTTTTCAAATGGAAAAGAAAACCTTTATCATAAGTAGAAACAACTTTAGGAGGTTTTATGCACTCTGTATTGTGAGTACATGCAGATGTATTCACCCATAAGTCACTATTATTCTGCTTAATAATGAGGGTAGATGTGTATTTGCAGATTTTTTAAGTCGTCTTTGTGTCTTGTACATTTGAGCCTGGATAGGTCTTATTGATACTTTGAGCCCATTTACATGGGACTGAGGTCAACCCCATGGTCCATAGTATTGTGTGGCCCTCCATTGTATTTGCTACAGCATCTTTTTAATTCCAAGGAAGAGGGGAATCCTGTAGTCTGATCATACCTCTTATTAGCAGAATGAGACTCAGAGACGTAGTATTGAAATGAAGTTAAAGCATCACATTCACTGTGCTTCAACAACTGTCCTTCTCTGCCTGTCCCTCCCCTACTCACACTGTCTCTACCTCTCTCAAAATAAAGAAATACACTTAAAAAAAAATGGGCCTTAACTCTCTCCTTGTTATGTCGACTTCATCATAAAATGCATCCTGCCCCTGGGTCTGAGGCTGAAAAATACAAACACAAGCCTGACAGTCCTGTTTAGAACTATCTCAGTGCCCTGACATTGTCTGCTAATTCTGTTTCAATGATGCCGAAAATCCCTCAGCGCTCTGCTGGTCTCGCCGGGGGACATCCTTTCAATCATAACTCCCAGGAAAAGCCTACGCTGAGTTTCTTGGCTGATTTTCTTGCTTTTTATCTTACTTCGACGTCAAACTCAGAACTCCGGCTTGGCTTTTTATACTTGTTTCGCTTTGGACTGCTAGCTGTCCCAGGTCCGAGGCAGTGAAGTCTTACAGGAATCCTAGGATTCTGCGTTAATTTAATTTGCTCCCTTGTCATTGCTGCCCTTCCTTTCTGCCTCTTTTGCTTGGCTCAAAATAAGATCATCGCGACCTACCCACTGTTCAACACCCTTAAGAGGCTGGACGAACAAGACGACAATGTCTGCAAATCATTTGAACCCTTCTGAAGAAAATCATTGTCTGAATTGTACTCAACATTATATTCCAGAGTACTTCCTGGCATGAAAGGTAATTTTTCTCCAAGTAATCTTTGTAGATTTTATAACAGTCCTTTAACAAAACTTTTCTTTTTCTCTGGTGTCCCGTCGGTACCCATAAGTATTAACATATCCAAGGATGTTTTATATTGACATTTTCTCTTAGTTCAGTGTCATCATTGTTAATTTATTCCAAAATTTAAGTAGTTGAAAATCACAGAGGTCTGACCATAATAGCTCAAAATCAAGATGACAATTAAGTAGCAATGACATTTATGTTTAAGTGATATATATGTTTATATAGATAGATAGATAGATATATCTAAGTATATGTATCTCTATATATTTGCTATATATACTCAAACATTATACTCTATATATTTGCTGTATATACATATACATACATGTATCTATATATATAGTAAAACCTTGGATTGTGAGTAACTCATTCTGCGAGTGTTCCACAAGCAAACATTTGTGATAAATTTTAACTTGATAAATGGGCGATATCTTGCGATATGAGTAGCATGTGGTGCCAGATGTCATGTGATCACAATGAGCCAATGTCCTCTCTCTCTCTCTGTCTCTGTCTCTGTCTCTGTCTCTGCGGGATTGTGGGTGATGGTCAATGTAATGTCAAATTTCCACAAAATCCTCAAAGGAGACAAAAGCAAGTGTCATTGGATAGGTTCCTTGTTAAAGTTGCATGAAAATAAAAAGATTCCTTTGAGCCAATAGAAAGCAGTGATTCCATTAGTGACAGTGAAATTCGTCCTACACGGTAACCCTTCCTTCTCTTGTCTCCCTCATACCAGCCACACAGGTTTTCCACCTAAGCACAGGCTAATTTGTTTATGTCACTTTATATTTTATATCTCCTTTATTATTTTGTATTATATTACAGTATTGTAATCATTTTTATATGAATATTTTTGAGCTATGGAATGAATCACCTGAGTTTCTATTATTTCTTATGGGGAAATTCGCTTTGATATACAAGTGCTTTGGATAACAAGCATGTTTCCAGAACGAATTATGCTTGCAAACCAAGGTTTTACTGTATATGTATATATATACATACATACATAGTTATATACATATATATACATAACTATGTATATATACGTATATATAGTTAGATAGGGAGGTGGAGAGAGAGACAGAGGGAGAGATTGAGGTAGAGAGAAGAATACAGGTGTACATACGGATGTAGATAGATAATATGATACACGTATAGTTTATGTAAGTTAACTGTGAAACACAGAGCTTAATGAAGCATTCATGTGGAATTAATACTTAGAAAGCAATTGGTCTTGAATTCTTAAAAGTGATGATATAATGAAAATAAATGGGCAAAGCAAACAATAGTGTAATGGCTCACACCCGGGGATGCAATATAAAGACAAGTAAGGAAGTGACTTCAATGAAAGAGGGGGGGAGTATGTTGTCACACTCAGGGCCTGCCTTTCTAGTCCCTGGTATGGGTGGCCATGACAGAGGTGCTGGCCTTGCACAATTCATTACATTATATACGTTGTATTTTATGTGCATGCCTGTGTCCCTGCTATATTTAACATAAAATAATGCCTTTTTAAAAACTTGTTACAAGAAAAGTGCCACAAGATGTGGGGAGTGAGGAGCTCCACGAGGCTGTGTCGAGTACATGTTAGGCACGAGTTTACTGCCTTGGACCGCTCTCTCGTTCACTCTACGGGAGCACAGCAGCATATGTGGATAGAAGCACTGGAGGGTAGGGGCCCCTGAGGACGTCAGTCGGTTAAGCGTCCGGCTTCGGATCAGGTCATGATCTCGAGGTGTGTGAGTCCGAGCCCCACGTCGGGCTCCGTGCTGACAGCTCGGAGCCCGGAGCCTGTTTCAGACTCTGTATCTCCCTCTCTCTCTGCTCCTCCCCTGCTCACACTCTGTCTCTCCCTCAAAATAATATGTAAACATTAAAAATTAAAAAAAAAAAGAACCACTTGAGGAGAGGTGGGGGCCTTGCTTGTCTGGCTTACAGAAACCAACACCATCTAGGTTGAAAAGGGAGCCAGATACGGTGATGACTGCAGGCTGACCAGAACCACAAGGGCGTCAGGGCCATGAGGACCACGGCGATTAGGGAACCGGGCAAAGAAAAACGCAACAAAACGTGGCTCTGGGAGAGGCGGATAATTAAAAGTCTTTCTTGGGTGTCCATTGCGCACGAACTAAATTGCTAGACGGTACAAAGTGGACAGAAACATCAGAGAAGCTCCGAAGGGAGTCACGGTTTCCCGGAAGGAAAACGTTCACCCAGAGTAATTTGTGAAATCACAGACCCCTAGCAGCAAACGCAAACTATGTGTCAAGATAAAGAAAATGTGAGTACGGCAGAGGCTGGAATGGGATACAATCAGTCCCTGGCTTTGACAATAACGCGTGTGTGGTTTGTGTGTCCGTGTGTGTGTCTGTGTGTGTGCATATGAATGAGTATATGCGTGTGTCCATGTGAGTCTCTGTGTGCGTGTGAATGTATGTATGTCTGGCTCTGTGCATGTGTGTGCACGTGTGTGTGTGTGTGTGTGTGTGTGTGTGTTTGGAGGGAGGAGGCAAGTGCTAATTTGCAGGAAGGACCAGAATGAGATTCCAGGGCGGCGGGGGGATAGTCTGGGTCTCGGTACGAGTGATGTGACAGACACGGTTGAGAGAGCACATTCACACCCGTAAGTGCAGGACTGAGGGAGGGACAGACGAACAGCAACCTGGAGTTTAGTCCGAGAGAAAGTCCCACGTCAAACAGGCCTGAGCGTGGCTGTAAAGTCACCCCGAGGACATGGTGGAAAGATAAGTGGAATCAAAGACATTTGAGAAAAACGGCCAAAGTCCCCTATTAACACCAACTGGCGATCGCGAAGGGGGATGCTCGGCCTAGAGTGTCTCAGGAATATCTGGGAAAATAAAAAAGAGCACCTTTGAAATCGCTTATTCGTCTTGCAAAGCAGAACACCGAGAGAGAGAGAGAGAGAGCACAGCTTTTAGGCAGACGCCCGTCACCGATTCTGTTCATTATTACCGGCTTAGTAACAGCCTTAATAATTCAATTTTTGTTTAATGACTAGATAAGAGTTTACCCAACCGTAGTGACTGTTTAATACTTCAAGCTCTGTTTCATTGTCAGATTTGCACAGATATCTATGGCGGGGTGGGGGTGGGGGGAAACCCAGGGAGGCGGAGATAGAACATTTCTATGTGCCTTGCTGGGATGCACGGCAATTTGTGTTTTTGTGATCTGGGGAAATAGGCTGGGATCACTTTGAAATTAGCAAAAGTTGTAATTGTGAAAATTGTCAAGTGGAAGAGGAATTAAAAACAACAGCTCAGGCCTTCTTGTTTATATATGCAGGTTCCCAGCTGTGTCCATTGTGAAGGGAGAAAAGAAAATGGAAGCATATTGGGTTTCTGCCAAGGAAGTAAATGGAATCTCCATATTCCATTTATTGCCATGGCCAGCTTGACTTCTATTCATAATATATTTAGTTAATGCAAATAGAATGACTTAGTGCGGGTTGGAATGAATAATCATATTAATGATCAGACTCCGGATGTCAAAATTGTCAGCCTCTTCAGCTCGATGGCAGACGCTTAGCTTTTTAAGGGCGACTTCTCTCTGATATTTGGTTGAACATATTCTTTAATTCGGGGGTTACCAAATTCCCACCTCTCTCCCGTTTCAGTGTGTAGCTTGTTCCTTAACGATCCCTATAAAGGAAATACCCAGGGACACATTTCCCCTACTTCCTACCCCTGCTTTCCAGCTGGAATCCTGAATCCAATTATAAATCCATTAAAATGTATATAAACGACTGAAACCGTAGCCTGCCTTTTCAGAGCTTTTCCTTGCTTCTAGAAGAGGGCCCTAGCAATGGGATGTGTGGGCTGAATATGGAGACAAAGCATCATCTGAGAATCTGGTTTCTGTATATTTGATGCTATTCTTTAGTGGCAACCCGCGTTACCTTCCAGGTTTGTGTTAAATAGAGGCACTTACATTTCAGACTCCTATATTTTCAGCCACACGGGAGGCCAATCAAGCTCCTCCCGTTTTTAAAATGAGCATGAGGTAATGACAAATTTGTCAGAGCAGATCAGGGCGTTAATATAACAGCGTGTTGGAAGGGTTAGATATTCAGGCAGACATGCCAATTTGCAGAAACTTTTGAAAGGCTTTTGGACCGAGAGAAATGTAGCTGTTCACAAAGTGCTTTGCCCAGGATGAATTATTTCCCAAATATCTTTTCTAGATACGTCCTTAATGGCGATCGTCTTCTCTCCGCTCGAAATCCTATCTTCGGTTCCAGTTGCGGACCGTCTCGACAAAGATTTTGCTAGTTTTTAGTTAAGGAAGGCAGCGACTTCCTTTTTTAAATTGAAAGGCACATTTTGTTTTCAAATCTAGCACTGCCCAGAACGAGAGAACGTTCGATCCGTTTCAGTGTACAGGTGCGTGCCGAGACAGAGACCAGGTTAGTTGGCGAGACGCGGGAGGCCTGGGTGATGTCACCAGCTATGTCAGGCAGACACATTTAAAGAACTCGACAACAAAGGGCGGCTGGTGACAAAGCACGAGCGAGGCTGGCGTGCCAGAAAACTATAGTCTCTGTACGAAGAATCATCTCGTTCTAAGCCATCAGAGATTTACTGGTGTCGTCGGACATATTCCAAATCTCTCAGCCTGTCCTTTAAAGCTCTCTGAAGCCGTATGTGGCCAACATTTCCTACGTTCCCTTCCCAAATCTCTTTACAGACCCTACCCCGTTTGGATTGCCCTCTGCGTGTGCTATAGGCATCCGCACAAACACAGAGGAGCTATGTCTGCACACGCCCCTTCTGATTACTGGTCTCTACTCGTATTTCCAGATGCATTTCAGCTCCTGTCCCCCAGCAAGTCCTCCCTGACCAAGCTCATTGGGGAAAGCGTTTGCCTTTTCTAAAAGCACGTAGGAAATCGCTGCAGCTGAGGTCAGAGACCTTTTTTCCTGCTGTCTCCTCTAGGGTTTTGATGGTTTCCTGTCTCACATTCAGGTCCTTCATGCATTTTGAGTTTGTTTTCGTGAATGGTGTAAGAAAGTGGTCTAGTTTCATTCTTCTGCATGTTGCCATCCAGTTCTCCCAGCACCATTTGCTAAAGAGACCGTCTTTTTTCCATTAGATATTCTTTCCTGCTTGGGCATGGAGGAGGGCACCTGTTGGGATGAGCACTGGCTGTTGTATGGAAACCAATTTGACAATACATTTCATATTAAAACAATAAACAAAATAAAAGCATGTAATACGCCATTTATAACTATCTTGTGACATCGTTAATCCCTGAAACTTGTGCCATAGATATGTATGTAAATGTTTTGCTTCACCAATTCGTTAAACACATTAAAATCGTAGACCGTAACTTGGTCTTTGTTATACACCCAATGCAGAGCCCAGAGCAGACGATAAGCAAATATTTTCTCTATACTATCGCTTCATCGTAAAGTACTGCACTCTCGCCCACCCTCATTGTCTTTCTGCAATTGGAAATCTAACTCATTCTTCAACCCCGTCTCCTCCATGGGACCCTCTCTTGAATCTCCAAAATGGGAAATAAACCAACAATATGATCCAGGGCATTGACAACAATCACATCTCACAATTATTATGTTTACGATTGGAAATCCATAGGTAGCAGCCCCTGGGTGGCTTGGTCAGTTCAGCATCCGAGGCTTGATTTCAGTTCGTGGGTTCGAGCCCCGCGTCGGGCTCTGTGCTGACAGCTTAGAGCCTGGAGCCTGCCTCCGATTCTGTCTCCCTCTCTCTGTCTCTCTCTGCCCCTCTCCCACTGGCGCTCTGTCTCTGTCTCTCTATGTCTCCCTCTCCAAAATAAATACACATTAAAAAAAAAAAAATCAGTGGGGTTAAAAGTAAGGTATTTCAACTCTATTTCAGTCACGGACAAATGCAGTCACGTGACTCCAGGGAAGATTTGCTCTGAGACGTTGGAGACTCTGACCACCCTTCCTCACCAGCCCTGCCCCCGCCCTTTCCTCTGACACTGTCCAGTCTGGGGGGGGGGGGCATTGTCAAACCTATTTTTAGAAAATTCCATTTGATGTGGAACAGCTCGCATCCTGTTACTCACTCTTCAACAACCCCTTCCCTCTGGTTCTTAAATATACACGTTTGTTAGTGCAGGCAAATATTTATACTGCCTTGTAAAACATTCACCACCCCCCTCTTTCTGTGGCTCAGTTAAAGCATCTATAGAAAACTTTTTGTGCCCACAAACATGATTGATTGATTGAGTCAATGGCGTGCTTTGTTAAGTTGGTACCTGAAATGTCTTATTTACATTCTATTTGGGGGACTGATTTGCAGCAGGGGATTATGGTGTTTGACACAGGAATGCACAGGAGCACTGGGGCTTGGTTTTGTTTGGGGGCTTCGGGGTTTGGGGTAGGAGGGCTTGCCTTATGCTCCTCCCATGCCTGGTCCCGAGGCAGTCGCTGGGGTTTTGATGCCGCTGTGAAGGCCAGGCCGGCGAACCTCTCTCTGACACCTTCTACCCCACACAGCCTGGGCTAAGCAGCGAACACAGTCTCTCTCGTAATTTAGCAGCTCGGCGGCTGCGACTGGTGAGATGTGAGCTGCTTCTTGCCTCTGGTTTTATCTCTCTCGGTGCTGAGTCCTCCTATTCATAGTCCTGTTTAACAGCCGCAGTGATTTGCTTTTCCTGGCTCCCCTCAGACCTGGCAATTATTAGCTGCATCCTGTCCTTGGGGACCAGGCTGCTGGCTGCTGGTAGTGAATCAGGAAGGCATCCCTCAGCCTCTGGGGGTCACTCGATTTGACAAACCACACTCTTCAAGAAGGGTTCTGCCTGGCAACAAAGCAGGGGCAGAAACTGCCCCTCCCCCCGTGACATTTCCCCTCCACGACACGAGTCAGACCTCTACCAGGATCTCCCCGATGGGCCACCGTGCATTTCCAGCCGCAGACGTGGCCGAGCGTGGATCTGAAGGAGCTTCTGAAATTCAGTTTCCCATCTATGAGTTTCCGGATGCCCCAAGTGCATGGGCTGTAACGGAGGGGCCAGAGTGAACCAGGAGAGCCTTGAGTCACGGACAAAGCCACAGGCCGCCCCCAAAGCTTTCCTCCCAAGGGAAAGAAAGGCGAGGGGAGGGCTTAACCTGTAGCAGCAATAGAAGTTTCTAGGGCCGGGGTGCCTGGGTGGCTCAGTCGAGTGTTCGACTTCAGCTCAAGTCATGATATTACGGTTTATGAGTTCGAGCCCCGCATCGGGCTCTGCGCTGACAGTTCAGAGCCTGGAGCCTGCTTTGGATTCTGGGTCTCCCTCTCTCTCTGCCCTTCCCCACTCTCATTTTCTCTCTCTCTCTCTGTCTCTCTCTCTCAGAAATAAATAAACATTAAAAAAAAAAAAAAAAGCAGAAGAAGTGTCTAGGGCCAGGCTTTGGGCAGGGTGCTATCCAGTCTCAGGGAGAGAAAGATTTAACCCAACCAAGCATGGGTGGGTCCAACCACCATTCCCACCGGCCTGAGTGCAGGGGCGCATAGGGCTGAGCTGATAGAAGGTCCTCATGCAGCTGCAGCCATGGGGGACCGAACCAGGCTGCCACCTCAGTGAGGGGGGTCATCACACCTCCAGAAAGCAGCTTTGCTCCGCACCGCAGAACCCACACCTTGAAGACCGAGAGTGGCTTAAGAGGTCCTACTAGGAAGAGCAAGGTGTCACCATTATATTATAATATTACCAGGCTCAGAACCGCCAAGTGGCATTTCTCCTACTCCCAAGCACATTCACGAAGGTTGTCTGGAACTTTGAAGGCTTCTGGATTAACTCTCACCGGGTCACAACCTTCTTGTTGAGTTGCATTTGAATAACCGTGCTGGGTGCTGACAGTGTATGTTTCAAATGATCAATTAATTACCAAAACTCACAACTGAGTCAAGATGCTATTGCAGCCTCTCCAGTTAGCTAACATTCTCAAAGGTGTAAACGCCGGTGTGGATATGGTGGGGCAGGCACGTCGCCTGGTGGAGACGTCAGTTGTCCCTAAGTTCTTTCCGAGACTGTATTGAAAATATGTTTCAAGAACTTTTACGGTATTGGTATTGGATGAATTCAAAGAATGGATCTCAAAGAAACAATGCGAAAGGCACAGAGGAGGAAATAAGCTAGACGCATTATTGTACATCCACATGATGAAATGCCATGCAATCGCTTAAAGCCGGGCTCAAAATTATTCATTCGATATGTGAGTGGATCGATGAAAATATCAGAGGCTGATCCAGATGTATATGGAAATTTAGTATGTGCTAAATGTGGAATGTTATCTCAGGAGCGAAGATTAACAATGTTGACATGATTCGTTATATGCATGGAAATCATAAATTCTCTTACATCATGCTTCTAGATGGAGGGTACACACACATTCACACTTGTATCTATCAGTGTATTTATTTATTTGTGATTGTGTGTAGACACACATCAGTTTATGTATATAAATACACCATAAGTATATTTATATAAAATAAATGGATTTATATACACAAATGTGTCTATGTGCATATATATTTATACCTTTTCAGGAATTACAAGAAAATAAAAACTTTTTGGTAATGTGACTAGTGATGACAGCCTTACAAAGCAAACAGTAATACCTGTTTGCCATAAAGTAATAGATCAACAGTATATCCATGTAAAATTCAAATATATGTGCATATACGTATAGTTGTCTCGTCTGACAAACTATACTGTGAATAAGATACAACTGAGAGACAGCACACTTTAATAGAGAGACAATATTTTTAAGATTCTAAGAGACAAAAGCACAATATTTCTGATATCTACACAGTTTCCACACGTCGATAAAAAACATAAACAACCCACTAAAGTCAATCTTGCAGAAGACACGTGAAAAAGTAATACGCATGAGAAAATATAAATAGCTTTTAAGGAAGAGACCCAGTGCCCCTTGCAGTAAATAAGTCAAATAAAAAAAAATTAAGTTATAGGTTGTTTGTTTGTCTCCTGTCATGGTGACAAACGGTAAAATGGTTGCTGATAGAGATGATTGAAAACGGTGTGAAAAATATGCTTTCATATATTGTCTGGGGAAGTCCAATTTGGAACAAACTTCCTAAGGGCAATTTGTTCACTCCTATCAAATTGAGCTGACGTTTAAGATCCTCAAAACACTTTGACTGCAAATCGCCACTCATAAAAAAATACGTCCTCCTATTTCTCCAAGTGTGCGAGGATGTTTCTTCAAGAATACTTACTGTGGTGCGATTTCGAATCGGTAAATGTCAATGAACCAAAATGTCGACAAATAAGGAGACGGTGACCTAAGTGATGATCATGACCGTATATATTACACGCACAGATCACTGAGAGATGCATTTTGAAGGTAATGCTGGCCGTGTAACAAAGAAATCCCTTTAAGTCCAGCGGTTCTACGCATGGAAGTCTTCCTCCCTCCCACGACCCTCCCTCTGGCTGGCCTGTGTTTCTGGTGGGCGGGGAATTTTCCTCCACCTGTTGATTGAGAAGGAGGCTCCTCCCACTTTGTGGGTCTGTCATCCCCCAGGGTCTCAGAGCCCCTGTATCCAGCCAGTGGCAGGGAACACGCGGGCTATGCCGGGGGCAGGGGGGGGGGGTCCCTCCTCACTTCCACTCACATTCTCTGGGCTCCCACACATGCCCACACCTGCAAAGGGGGGATGGGGACTCCTTTGTCACTGAATGTCCAGGTCGGATGAGCAGCGAGTGATTTTTGGCACAAGACGTCGATCCCTGCCGTGCTCTGGCTACTCGATGAGAGGAGGAAAAAAGAAGGAACAGTTTCCTGCAGTCTCCTGTAAATATTGCCCTGCTTCCGAGCTCCAGGCTTCCTTGCACCAGGGAATCCACTGTTTCCTTGGGTTTCAGAAGGTTTCCGGAAGCATACTGCGAGAGGTAGTAGATTGCATAAGCCGAGGATTTTCATATGAGCTCAAGGGAAAACCCCAAACTGGGATTCGACTTTCAACCAAGCCAGGTAGGTGGCAGCCGAATCAAATTTAACTTAAAAACAATCCAAAATACAAAGACACTCTTGTTTCTCAATGTTAGGAAATACGTTACCTGAATTTAACATCGCAGTAAGGAATGAAGAGACGAGCTTAGATCGGCTGCGGGTAAGATTCTTAAGGAATTAGCCAGGGGACACCAGGCAGCTGCCACTGTGTTCACTCCACTGGCGGACTAACAAAACAGGGGGAAGGGAAAGGGAAGAATAGGATTCCCTCCAAAAGTAGTGTTTTGTGTCCTCTTAAAATACATACCTCCCCAGTAAAATGCATCATCTTTGGTAAAGATACTTGCGGGACTTCCTCTCCTTATTTTAGAATGTTGTTTCCTTCCCGCCACCTGAGGGGGGTAGGGGATTCTTAGGCACACTTCACGTGTTGTTTTGTGTTTGGTGTCTCTACAGCTTAGAGGGCAACCTATTATCTTCTAAAGACGCATCGGTGGTCCGCCTCTAGAGGGTGCCTGCGGCAGGAAGTGCCCCCCAGCATAGGCTTAGGGGACAGGAAGAGGTGACGTTTACATGGAGACACCCAGAGACCTGGGAGGTGGGAATAGGGCAGACAACACACAGCCACGTAGGGCGGGGCTCAATTTATCTCCCTGTGGGCGCTTAACAGTCATGTCCTGGAAACTGGACACATTTGGATCATACGGGATCGATGTTTACACACCTTTGATTTGATACGCACCCCTTCCTGTTTTCAAAATGTGCTGTGTCTTACAAACCATGTAAACATTGGATGAGATAGTGCCCGTGTTCTTTCTTCTTCTTCTTTTTCCCCCCAAAAGCCCTCCTGTAATAACAATGTATCTTATAAGCTATGGGATGTTAGAGTTGAGGAAATATGATAAATATATTCAACGAGAGACCGGAAAATAATGGACACAAATACTAATCTTGGTGCTCTGTGGGTAATGGGACTGTGAGTGATTTCACGTTTCTTGACACTCTCTCGATTTTACAAAATTTCAATAGAGCAAAGGAAACTAATAAATGTTAGTAAAACTCTGCAGAGCGTTCAAAACAAGGGCTCTGGCCAGAAATTAAACAAGATTGCACATTACAAACAGCTGACAGTCACTAAATTCAATTCACGTCATGGCCACATGCTGGCTAGACATTCCCCTGGGGGAGTGACAGAAAGAGCCACGCTAATTGTGCCACTGAGGAGTTTGCCTCTAATGCCCTGCCCGAATTATGCTCCAGCTCACCCTAGCTGTGCCTTACTCTCTGAGTGGGGCAAGGTGCCCGGAGCCGTGAAAAGTAACAACGACACAAGTAAGCGGGAGAAAGGACGTGCTGTGCAGGAGGAAGAAAACCCTTTAGCCCATTGGACGCCTCGTGCTGCCTGGGTGTTGGGTCGGGCAGACCTCCTGCTCCATTAATGTCAAAGAACACAAGTGACCCCATGGGATTTCCAGAAGTTTTAGAAGACGGAGAGGAACAAAGTAATATGGACATCGTATAGTCTCCTAGCTACACCCCATGCTTATTCTAGTTAATTACCAATAGCCCTGCGCATTCATTTTTACTTAATGTTTGTTTATTTTGAAGAGAGACAGAGACAGAGACAGAGCATAAAGAGGGAAGGGCAGAGAGAGAGGGAGACGCAGAATCCGAGGCAGGCTCCAGGCTCTGAGCTGTCAACACAGAGCCTGACACGGGTCTCCAACTCCTGAGCCGTGAAATCATGACCTGGGCTGAAGCCAGACCCTCAACTAACTGAGCCACCCAGGCACCCCTAGCATTGTGAATTTAACATTAATTTTTTAATGTTTATTTATTTATTTTGAGAAAGGGGGGAGGGTCAGAGAGACAGAGTGGGGAGAGAGAATTCCAAGTAGGTTCCACATAGTCAGTGCAGAGTTCAACATGGGGCTCAAACTCAGGAACCGTGAGATCATGACCTGAGCCAAAATCAAGGGTCAGACACTTAACCAACTGACCCACACTTAGGTGCCCCTGCATTTTGCATTATTATCTTCATTTTACGGGTGGGCACATTCCTACAAGGATCTTCTTAAGATTCTGCAGTTGGTGAGCAGAAGACCTAACATTCCACAAAACGTCTGACCCTAACTCTCAGGGTCTTACTACCACACTTTGCTGTTTTTAAAACATGGCGACCCTCACACCCCCAGCCCCACTCTCCTCGCAGAGCTCTGCAGCACGTACTCCCTCTGGGCCCACGTCGTAGACTGAACTGGCCTAGATTTCAGAAGAGCCCATCTGAGTAGGTTCAGGATGCTTCCCTCCAACATGGCCTAAGGCCCCGCATGAAATTCCAATTGGAGTCTCTAAAAGCTCTGTCTGGGGACCAAGCAGTGGGAAACCACACAGCACAAGAAAGAACTCCAGAGGGAGACCGTACAGAAAGTCCAGAGAAACAATGGTGGGCCTGGTTCTAAGCCGAAGGGAGAACACCACCAGAAGGAGAGAAGCCAAAGCTCATACTCAGAGAAGACAGGGAAGTAAAAACAACTGCTCTCTGGTAGACCAGATGACTGGGCTATGATTTCCTCCCTCTTAGCGCTGCGAATTTACTTATATGAGACCCTTGGGGTGGGGAGAAGGGGTTTTGTCTTAAAAATAAACAAATAAAGTGAAAAGCCTGTGAATAGGTTTGTGTTCTAAGAAAGCCAGAGTTTTAAAAATAGGGTAAGAATGGCTTAACTTTCTGAATGATCATTTATCCCTAAACAGAGCACTTCTGCAATCGTAAAGTCCTTTCCAACCATATTCTCTACAAGGTAAAATATCAAAATATTCCACGAGCCCTTGGAAAGCTCTTTTCATTGGTTAGAAACTTATTTCATCTGTGGTATAAAATGCAGTATAGTAGGACGCCTGGGTGGCTCAGTCGGTTAAGCGGTCGACTTCGGCTCAGGCCATGATCTCGCGGTTTGTGAGTTCAAGCCCCGCCATCAGGTTCTGTGCTGACAGCTTGGAGTCTGGAGCCCGCTTCGGATTCTGTGTCTCCCTCTCTCTCTCTGCCCCTTCCCCACTTGTGCTCTGCTTCTCTCTCTCTCTCTCTCAAAAAATTAATAAACCTTTTTTAAAAACTTAAGGAATAACACAGTATAGTCATTATAAAACTAAATTTAAGTAGCAAGATGACTGGGTTGGAAAAATGAAATAAGAGAAGAAGGTGGATAAACAATTACATTAGACTCAAGCAAGCACGTGTCTGTTATGGACAAGGTTTGGAGAGGGAGGGGTGCATCCCAGACCCTGGGAGATGGTGATTGTCCAGCTCTTGGGAGGAAGAGACAACGCACAGTCCTTTCGTGGGAACCGTCGAGGGAAAGGCAGCAAACACGGTTTATCTAACACACCAGCTCTTAGTGATTGTTAGCAGCTGCCCAAACTCCATGTCAAGGAAGATTCTGAGGCTGTGGTTGACTTAGAAGGAGGCCGGATGGCGCAAGGAGGGTGCCAAGGCATGGCAGGTAGAGGGGAGGCAAATGCATCACACATCCAGACTGGATTCCTGGAGAAATCTAGGAAGTGCTTACACAATGTCTGGGTCCAAGGAAGTCCATCCTCAGTGTGTAACGCGTGGAGAAGTAAGACATACGATAGCCGAGTCCCCAGGGACATTGGAGGTTCATTTGGAGAGAACACCTGCTTAGCCGCCTCCTGATCAGGAGAACAAACAGAAAACTGGTTGTTGGGACAACAGAGAGCATCACCCCTGAGACTCGGTGGAAGATGCCGGCCTGCATTCCTGCCGACGGACTGTTGCCGCGGGACCCCGACGTGGCACCCCCAAAGCCCATGCCGGATACAGTGGGGGTGTGATATGAGCCTCAGGGAGGGCGCTGGGGAAGACGCACAGGCAGAGAAAACGTGGAAACGGAGAGATGGTCCCACGATCAAGGGCGAGGCAAGAGGCCAAGAGCACAGACAGAGCAGGGAGCAAGCGGGATTGAGCGATTGTGAGGGAGGCCGACGCACAGCTCTGAGCACCCTGGAGGGGCTGGTGCCGGGCCTTCTTCGCTGGGCTCTCCCAGCACGGCGTGCCCCTGCAGGCACCATCCCGGGGCAGAGAGCAGAGGCCCAGGCCAGTCACAGGAAGGGTTCAGTGTCCATGAAGTGACAGAACGGATGATGCTTTTGCCTTTGTGTATTTTTCTACTCATTCATTCAACAAATACTTCCTGAACGCTATGTTTGAGAAAAGCTCTTTACTAGACACCAAGAACGCGGTCAGTAAACTAGGACATGTTCTCAGCTCAAGGCTTTGGTTGAAGAGATTGATTAGTGGGGTCTTTGGGGGCCCGCCTTTCCTTCTGCCCTGCACTAAGCGAAGTTTGCTCCACACTGGGTGTGTTCGCTTCACCATCACCAGACCAAAAACATTCTTCTCTCCTACCATTTGACCTTCAGTGCCCCTTCCTGGGCTACGAAGCCATCTCACGTCATCAAACTTCACCTTACCTTGCTGGTCTACTCCCACATACAACCCCAGAAACCACTTGTATTCATGGGGCACCAGCTGGCTACCTTTCCCCTGTAACACATCTGTAAGCTAACGAGAAGAGACCAGCAAGACAGAAACTACAGCCTTGGGAGAATTTGCTGGAGAAAACAGAATAGGTGGGTATTTTTATTTTTATTTTTTTTAATTTTTTTTTTAATGTTTATTTGTTTTTGAGACAGAGAGAGACAGAGCATGAACGGGGGAGGTTCAGAGAGAGAGGGAGACACGGAATCTGAAACAGGCTCCAGGCTCTGAGCGGTCAGCCCAGAGCCCGACGTGGGGCTCGAACTCACGGAGTGTGAGATCGTGACCTGAGCCGAAGTCGGCCGCTTAACCGACTGAGCCACCCAGGCGCCCCTAGGTGGGTATTTTTAGCTCTCTGGTCCTGCCTGTGCTCCGCCAGATACACTGAGCAGTCAACCACTCACAATGAGGTCTGAAAACTCACCCTGGCAAACCTACGGGCTGGTGACTTTAGCATTGAAAGCCTAGTTCGCTCCCGTAATAAATGTTTTAAATGTGACCTTTAAGAAGCATTTAAATATTTTCCCTCTATGCATACAATCGGTAGTTTCCGAAGTGACTGTCTAGGTAATCATGTATCATTATTTACATTAATGTTTGCAACAGACAGATCCTCCTAAGTAAAACTTCAATCGTGAGAACAATCTTAAAGTCTCAGTGCCAACCACAAATAATCAAACAGACACTGCGCGTGTCTCGGAGTGGTCGAAGCTCAGACAAGCGGATCGTGCGAAAGTTTCTCCACTGTTGAGTTTCAAGAGAACTAGGGTGTTTCGAGGCTTGCTGTTACGTGTTTGGTTTCCTGCTCGTCCTCTGTTTGTTGTTCTTCTTGCAGCCTAGCTCAATACTGGATGCTCAGAAAATGCTTTTTGATTTTCCAGTAAGTTGAATTGAACTGAAGCCTCGGTTCCTACTGTGAGGAGGTGACCATTCAGTTGGGGAGATGGGAACTGTACCTGGAAAATGAACTAGCATTCAGAGCAGCATGAGATCCCTGCCAAAGACGCAGGATGGCAACAAGGAGGCCAGGGCTCTGAGGAGATGTTGAGAAGCAGGTAGAAGGGCTGAGGGGGGTCCAGGGAGCAGACAGATCAGAGAGAGAGAGAGAGAGGTGGCAAGTCTGTAGAAAGACTGGGAAAATGGTGCCTCTGTTTCTGCTTCAGACAACCAGAGGTCAAGAAAATGTGACATGAGGAGGGAAGAAAAGTACAGTGTATTTAGGGAGCATAGACCAGAGGGCTCTTTTTGGATGACACTTGCAAATGATACTAGAGATTGGCATATCTGAGGGCCTCATGTCCAGGCAGTATGGAGTTCTTGGGGTTTAAAAGACAAACTATTGTGTGTCCAGATAATTCCCCCGGCTTCAGTGTAAAACATCTCCGATATAGGTGAGTCCAGAAGAAGAGAGAATCAGGATGCTATGCGGTCCTCTCGGCCCAGGGGGAGGAGAGCCCAGTGACCATGCGTAAGGAAGAGAGACGAGTTGTTGGAGCATCAAGCAGGGAAGAATGACAAGACTTCCGGGCACGGGAAGAGTAGAAACCAAGCACATGTCTCCTTCCACTCCGACCCTCATGTGGCTGAAGGGTTTTACACATCTCTTTAGTATCTTCCTTCTGGGCTATGATGCTTGTCACAACAGCTAGAACATTTAACGTGTTCAGGGTAAGAAAGACCCAACTGGGTGGGGGCATCCACAGATGGGACTCCGCAGTTATATGTGGATGTATAATGCAAACGTGTTAATAAGGAATCGAGATCTTTCCGTACGTTTTCCTCTGTGCTAACTCCTCAGCTGAGTATGGCCTTCCAGTGAGGACAATACCAACGGAGCAAGAATTATAAAGCACACCACACTGCCGTGCGACCCCACGCTCATGGCTGCTGCGTTGCCGAGGGACCAAACCCTTTTGATCACGTTGTTCAATGGGACAGCGCGGTCATCCGGGAGAATCTTACCGGTTCTCTCTTAGTTGAGAAGAAGGAAGTTAATGACACCACCACCTCGTGTTTTCACTAACACTGCATTTGGTGCAGGGCAAGCAGTTTGCATGTTTTATCATTCTTTGCGTATTTGTTAGGCGGCCGTTTACGAAATGATTGTCTTGAGATATTCTCGATCTGTGCGTCTTTGCATTTGCAAGTCATATGATTTCCAAATGCATGTGTCTTCAGGTCTCCTGAAGCGCAGAAATGCTGAACGAGAGAAGGCAGCTTGCTTCTGTGGCAAAGAAAAGTCAGTGATGACGTTGTGCTCAATCTTCCCGATGAAATGTGAGCTTCCCACTGAAAGCCATGGTCTTCATGTCAAAAGGTGGAACGTGACGGAACTTTTAAAGGACTGGGCAGGGGCGCCTGGGTGGTTCAGTCAGGTAAGCGTCTGACTCTTGGTTTTGGCTCAGGTCATGGTCTCATGGTTTCATGGGGCCAAGCCCCACGTTGGGCTCTGCGCGGACAGCACGGAGCCTGTTTGGGATTCTCTCTCTCTCCCTCTCTCTCTGTCCCTCCCCTACTCGTGCTCCCTCAGTCTCTCCCAAAATAAACAAAGTTTAAAACATTTTTTTTTTAATTTTTTTTCAACGTTTATTTATTTTTGGGACAGAGAGAGACAGAGCATGAACGGGGGAGGGGCAGAGAGAAAGGGAGACACAGAATCGGAAACAGGCTCCAGGCTCTGAGCCATCAGCCCAGAGCCCGACGTGGGGCTCGAACTCACGGACCGCGAGATCGTGACCTGGCTGAAGTCGGACGCTTACCCGACTGCGCCACCGAGGCGCCCCAAAACATTTTTAAAAATGTCCATCAATTATATTCTAGGAACTGAGAAAAGCCCAAAATAGAAAATTATCTGGGCTAGTACGGGTGTGTTTAAACCCTACTCAAAAGTTTACCCCGTCTTGGGGCCGGGGCATCAACAGAAGGGCTGCTTAGGGAAAACCACTGCCACCGTTACCTGTTGGCTGCCGAGAACTTTCTGGGGTCATGAACAAAATCCGTTCCCCGTGCGCTAAGGTGGACGGTTCACATAACCTTGAAACTCTGTCCTCAAAAGTGAGGAAGATTTCCTTCCTTATTATCCAAATATGTGCCTTTGGCTGCCTAAACCCGCACGGCCCCCAGGGTTCCCTGGCATCCCAGCTCTGTGCGGTTCCTGCAGCCTCCACTTGTGATTTGGACTTGCGGGCAAAGCTCTCGTATTGGGCACAAAAAAAAAAAAAAAAAAAAAAAAAAAAGAATTGTTAATTTAAGACATGGCTGCAGCCTGACCCCTCACTCCTCAGGGTCAGAGAATTTTACCTGGGGACAGAACTGCTTCTTCCATATTCTGAAAGCCCTCTGAGGAGCCACACCATTCTGCGTGCTGACTTCACTGGCTTTGGGTAGTCATCCTCAGGCAGTTCAAGAGGGCGATGCAAGGGGGTCCACGAGACACCTGTGGGGAGGAGATGGGGGGAAG
This sequence comes from Herpailurus yagouaroundi, assembly GCF_014898765.1. Taxonomy (NCBI): domain Eukaryota; kingdom Metazoa; phylum Chordata; class Mammalia; order Carnivora; family Felidae; genus Herpailurus; species Herpailurus yagouaroundi. The sequence continues at coordinate 3,700,956 of NW_024412419.1, forward strand.
GTGTGGAGAGAGACAGTGCCACACTGATGGAGGGTCATACCTACAAGACCGGACTGGTGTCGGAGAATGAATAATGTAGCTTAGCACTGAGGATAGGCAGTGGGACCAGGATAATTCACAGTCTGGATCTGGTGTGGAAGGAAAGGAAATTGCTGTATTTTTCTCCAAAACCCTGCCTTCTCATTCTCTCCACCATATCTCCTATTTCCTACCACTTGACAACATCTTGGAAGGCCCCGTAGCTTTCCAATCACGTTCAATTAGAAGGACGGTCACATCTGGGGAGCGGAGACTCCCTTTCAGCTCTGAAAAAGTGCGCTTCAGGATGACTTAAACTCTGTGTCCTGTCCCGGCCCTTGTCTGGCTCCAGCCCTCTGTTGAGACTGTGGGTGGGCACCCCGTTCCTTCCCTCCTCTGTCTCCGGCCCTCCCCTTTCTGGCTCTCCCAGAGAGGGGCTGGGTGAAGGGGCTGATTTTTGAAAAGTGCAAAATCCTTTTTCTTTAGCTGCCCTGCTGACAGTTCTCCTGCCCCTCGCCCTGCCAGGTCCGACGTGGCAGGCGGGGTCCGGGGGGGATTCAGGCGGCAGGAGGGGCCCGCGGAGACCTCGCCTGAAAGGGTGCTGCACTCCCCAGCCGAGCACTCTGAGTGCCCCCAGTTCCTGCTTCTGACCGCATGTCCTAGATTGTTTCTAGAATCTTCCCACACTGGTACGTCTTGCTTATAGGTAACACAAACTCTCTGCTGGGTTTCTGAGGGGATCCAATCTAGAGCACCCGTCTTCCCTGCCTAGGTCTTAGAAAAATGGGTCAGTCAAGGAATAAGAGACAGGCACAAAGTCACCTTATCACAAAAAGAGGCCAAAGATGAAGAACTGGGCCCGGTGGGAGCCAAGCGTTCCTGGCAGCTGTGAACTGAGATGGGTCCCCCGAGGGGCAGGTGGCTGCGCTTGGCCGGGGAGGAGCAGAACCCACCTCCTGTGCACCCCAGCTTCCCCACGAAGGTAGAGAAGGCAGGTACAGCCAACCCGTTTATTCTTCCCTATTTCCTCACCAGGAAAGTCACTTGATTTGCTGTGGGAAGGCATGGAGAAAGGGGCTGAGAAAAGCCAAGACCATGGTACCCACAGAGCCCTGGATGAAAGCACCCAGAACGAGCAAGTGTTTCCCGCCAACACTCCCCTCCTCTGAGCCCGAAAGAAATCCCACATCCTCACCATGACAAACAGCGCGAGTGTAGACCGCCCGGCACTTCCCCTGACCAGCCTCCTTTAGACATGACCCCGGGTCAGAAACATCTACCCGTATCTATGCGCAAGTGAGCCGGCAAAATCCAGGGAAACATGTCCCTACCTTCCAAGGGGTCTCTTTCGGTTATCAGTTCTACATCCTGCCACCAACAAGCCCATCTCAGTGGCCCCAAAAAGTAAGTGTTTTTATTTATTTATTTATTTATTTTGGACATTAGTCTATGAGTGATGACTTGCCAGGGCTGGGTTTAGAGGGACTCCTCTCTCTGCTGGGCTCACGAGTCTATGCACTGAGGCAGTGTGGGTGGCTTATTTCGTGTCCCTCACCGTGTCACGGGCATGTCCCTGGGTGGCGGGAGAGGTACAGGAACTTCTGGTTACTTTCACCTCTACCCTCCCACTGGCCAAAGCAAATGACGTGGCCCAGCCCAGAGGGCAGAAGGAGACAAACAGGTTTAAGGAGATGACATTTAAGATAGTCCGTAATAAAAGAATAGAACTTGTCTGCACGATGGAGGAAAAGAAGCATCAGCACGAGCAAGAGACAAATGGAAGCTTGATGCATTTAAAAGATGGTGCGTGCCTCTGTGAGTTTAGACAGTGTGGCCAGAGGCAGGGGTTGAGTGGTAGTCCATGGGACAGAGCTAGAAAGGTAGACGGGAGCCAAAGTCGGAATTATTCTAAAGTTTTTAAATGTTTATTCATTTTTGAGAGAGAAAGAAACCGCGAGTGAGCGGGGGAGGGGCAGAGAGAGAGGGAGCCACGGAATCCGAAGCGGGCTCCAGGCTCCGAGCCGTCAGCCCAGAGCGCGACGCGGGGCTTGAACTCACGGACCGCGAGGTCACGACCCGAGCCGAAGTCGGACGCTTAACGGACTGAACCACCCAGGTGTCCCTCATCAGAATCATTTTTAGTGCCACACGGTGAAGTTTGCATTTTGTTCTCCCTAATGGGAAGTCGTGACAGTCTAAACTTTCCATGGCTCCTATTGGATTTGGCTTGCTCAATTTCCTTGGATTTGTGCTTTCAATAGTCTCAATTCTTTTTCTCTATAATTTTCGGATTTTGTATAATGATGAGAAAGTTCTTCCCTATACCAAGATTTTATAAATATTTGCCTTTTAAAAACGGTAACCCTTCATTAATTCTATTCTTTAAAGCTAACTTTTAATCTATCTTAATAAATTGTATGATTTCGGGGCACCTGGGTGGCTCAGTCGGTTGAGCGTCCGACGTCGGCTCAGGTCATGGTCTCGCGGTCTGTGAGTTCGAGCCCCGCATCGGGCTCTGGGCTGACAGCTCTGAGCCTGGAGCCTGCTTTGGATTCTGTGTCTCCCTCTCTCTTTACCCCTCCCCCACTCAGGCTCTGTCTCTCTCTCTCTCTCTCTCTCTGTCAAAAATGAAGATTAAAAATTTTTTTTAATAAACTATATGATTTCATTGAGAATACTACTTTCTTATTGAGCATGGCTATGCAATTGATTCACCACCCTTTATTGTTTCAGCCAGCAATTTGGAATGTGCCCCTCTTGCCCTGAGCCAGTGTATGAACCCCCAGCCCCTTTAATACTGAGCATTCCGGGTCTCCTTGAGGAAAGACTCAAGTACAGCACCCAAAATCTAATCGTTAACCTACAAAAGAATCAATTTATTAGCTACCATCCAAAAGTCTCTCAAGCAGATATAATTCCAAGGGAATGAAATGTATGAAAATTAAATCATTATTTGATCATCTAAAAAAGGATCTTTGGCCTTTCCTGGAGCAGCTGTACACGGGGGAGAAGAAAACACACAGATTTGGGAGGGTGACTGGACGATCGTATTGAAATGACACTGATTTCCGGAAACGCAAAATGTCACTGGGGCTCAGCAGTCAGAGTAGGGACTAACGGAGGTCGGGATCAGGTCTTCAACTCACAGTGGGTCCGGTGGGTCTCCAAACCCACCCTGCGGTTATTTCCTGAGTTCCAGAAGACACAATCAGAACAGACACACATAACAACTGGCAAAATCTGCATATATATGGACGATATCCGTAGGTATAATTATAGATTCATATCATATGTAATCACTTCCTACGATTATACAGTATATACTATAATCCACATATATGATTATATATTTAACGCATAAACTCATACATAATTATTTTTATACATACATGTATAATTTTATATATCTTATATATAATCATCCGTAATTATACGATTCTGAAAGTTCTCTTCTATTTCTGGAACGGGTCAATCCATAAAGTCAAAAAGCAAGTCAGTAGTTGCCAAGGGCGAGGGCGTTATGGAGATAGGGGGCTATTTAATGGGTATGGGGTTTCTTTTGGGCAACGGAAACATTTTGGAACTAGATAGAGGTGGTGATGGCACCACACTGTGAATGGACTAAAAAGCCACTGAAATGTCCCTTTTAAATAGTTCTGTGTTATGTAAGTGTCAGCTCAATACCAAAAAAAATGCACTCATCTGGAAAAAAAAAGTACACAAATGTGGTGCAAATTAATGCATAAGTAGAGAGATAGGAACCAGTCACTTAGCTTTGCTGAAGATAAAGGAAAGGCAGGTGAAGCAGGGAAAGACTCAGCAAGATTGAGCAGGATTTCTCTACGTGGTAGTAATTTTGGATTGTTAAAACACTGGTCTCTCAAATAATCGGCACGGTAGGTCACGAGTGGATTCGAGGTGAAGATACTTGTCTTCTTTCAACAACTGCCGTAGTGAAAACGCGAGTTCAAATCTTTCGGGGAGAGATGATAAAATAACTTCATCTTTTTTTTTCCAAATTTGCACTAAGTACTCCAGGGTCATTTTTCTTTAAAGTAACGTGCCTTTATGAATTTAAATACAAGATCTGGTACGTAGATACTGGGACTGAAAACCTACAAAGGAATCCATTTATTAACTACCATCCCCAAATCTCCCAAGCAGATGTAATTTCGAGGAAATGAAATAGAGGAAAATTTAGTCGTTATTTGATCACGGAAAAAAAGAAATTCCCTTATGCAGGGTTTGGGTTAGGTCAGAACAATCTAAGGCAGTTTTGGCCAGTAGAAAGATAATGAGCCATGCTGGGAACTAAGTTTTCTAATAACCGCACTGAAGAAAGTAAAGAGATAACATCCGTGATAAAGTTTTCTTTAATCAACTGCATCTAAAATATAATCATTTCTATGGATCATGAATAGAACAATACGGATGATCTATGTTACTTTTTGGTGAGAAGTGTTTAAAATCTAGTGTGTGTTTCACCGGCACAGCACCTGGAAGTTCGGACCAGCCATTTTTCAATGCTCAGGGGTCACATGTGGCCAGTGGCTGCCTTATTAGATGGTGCAGATATGGTTTCCCATAAAATCAGGTCTGCATTTCAAAATGGAACATGCTGGGTTTCTTCCAGGTGGCGCTTGTGTCTACATCATCCTTGTTAATAAACCTGCAAACCAGAGAACCCCCCCCCCCCAACCGGACTTGAATTCATTATCCTCAACTCACACATTTGACAAGCTGTTAAAGTCTGCGCACAGCCGCTCTTGTTATGAATTCACACCTTGTGCGGGTCAGAAAGCCCTTCCATTAACCCCAGCCCCGCGCCTCCAGAACGCGCGGCCGCCACGGTGGGCGCACGTTTCATTAGTCCGCTGACAGCAACTGCAAGGCCATTTGAGGTCCTTAAGACGTGTGAAGAGGAGACCAGGTTTGAATGGAGTGAGTTCGGTGGTTCTGGGGATTAGGGAGCATATGTTCAGCAGGGAGCGCAGGCGTTAGAGGACTGAGATTGCGAGTGGAAATTGCGTGGCGGAGGATGGGAGCTTTGCCCCGGGGAGAGTGTGCACAGCTACGCCCCTGGGCTGTTCCCCGGCAAATTGCGTGGCGGGTCTCTCCCCGCCTCGTACAGTCTGCCGTCCTCCAGACCGGGGCACACAGGACGCACATCGCCTCTGAGTGCTGTTAAATTAAGGCTTTAAAAGCTCCTTGGGGTGACAGGAAACTGACCCTGTAGCTTGATCTGTTCGTGGAAACGTCCAAATGGAAGGGTGGAAGGGACCAGACAACAGGAAGTACGCCAAGTTAGGCTGCTGTGAGCCACAGGTGGTTTGGTCCGTAGACACAGCAAGGCTGTAGTGCTAGGCCCACCCTGGGATCGAGCTCTTCACAAAGCTTCCTTTGAGGACTTTGAAGACTTCATCACTTACTACAGGGCCTGAGGGAGGGAAGGGGGATTTCCAGAAGAGCAATCACAACACTTCAGTTGGGTTGTTTTTACAGGCACCGGGGTTGTAGAGCTTTGACGCCGAGGATTTGTCTGAAGCGGGAAAATGTGATGAGTTTCCGTATCGGGTTTGTAGGGTTGGAAGCAAACGCTGCCAGTCCGAGGTAGGCTTTCCAAATCACGCATTAGGAACTGGATGGGAGATTCCTACCGGGCCCCAGAGAAGACAGCAGACCACATGGGAATAACTTCTTGGCTAAAAGAACACGGAGCATGTATGCGATAATTTGAGTATGCATGTGTGCCGTCTTCTAGATTTCCATAGAAGCTGCTTCCAAATTATGTGAGTTCTGAAAGTGGAAAATCTAAGTCAGACAAAATTTCACCTGGTGAACTACTTTTCAGCTCTGTCATAGAGTCGTATACCATAAGGTCATGTAATTTCTTTTCAAGCTGTGGAAGTTCAATTTCAGGAATAGGACTCTTAACTCATGGATGGTTTCCTACTGATTAGTATCTCTGGGGACCATTTACTGCTAAACACACCCTTCCCATTGCCCTCTTGCTTACCCATAAAAATGGCGTGGTGGGAATAAAAAAGTCAAAATCAGTGAATTAAAAGAAAATTACACAAATCTGCCTAAGAATATAAAAGTTGTGTAGTCCTTCACCAAGGTTGATGTCATTGAGTGCTTTGGAATTTCTTGCGAGGAAAGGTTCTTATATGTAATCTTATGTAATCCTTTCCTTCTTTCTTGCCAGACGAGAAAACTGAGACCCCCTAAAGGTGACTCCTCCAAGGTTATGTAGTGCTGGGGGTGGGCAGAGTAAGAGCGTAATAGTTCTCCTGACCAGGAAGCTATTGCCCTTTGTAGTTCAACCCTGAAAGTGCAAACAGACATATGAAATTCTGAGCCTGGATTAATGAGAACTTTTTCATCCCGAGCAGCTAAATTGGCATGCTCCTACCCTGGCTTTGATCTGAGTCAGTGTTCTCTAGACATTTGTCCTCAGTCTTGGCAGTGAAGGAAAATTACCCAGAGAGCTTGCTGAAAATGCAGACCCGTAAGCTTTCCTCTCGGAGAGTATTAATTATTTGATCGGAAGGCGGGTGAGGGGATCTGTCTTTTCTTTTCTTTTCTTTTCTTTTTTTTTTCAACGTTTATTTATTTTTGGGACAGAGAGAGACAGAGCATGAACAGGGGAGGGGCAGAGAGAGAGGGAGACACAGAATCGGAAACAGGCTCCAGGCTCTGAGCCATCAGCCCAGAGCCCGACGCGGGGCTCGAACTCACGGACCGCGAGATCGTGACCTGGCTGAAGTCGGACGCTTAACCGACTGCGCCACCCAGGTGCCCCAAGGGGATCCGTCTTTTCTATAAGCACTTTGGTTATTCTGATGTAACTGGTACACAGAGTTTTGGGTATTTAAAATATGGCTTTACAAACTTTGAAATAGGTAGCATATCTGTGAACTTGCCTGGAAACATCAGGATAACGTTCGCCCTTTCATTCAGCTACTGCCACTCAAAATCTATCAAGAGAAGTGGGAAAAAGTCCTGCACCAAAAAATGCTAATGGCCCCTTTACAACACGCTATGGCAGAATTAACGTGGTCAGATATTATGGTTATTTTTCTATTTTGTTCACTGACATTCGCCAGCCCAATCTCTTACTCAAAGCCGGCTTTTAAAAATAAGGAAATAGGATGGGGGCGCCTGGGTAGCTCTGTCAGTTAAGTGTCTGACTCTTGGTGTCAACTTTGGCCATGACCTCACAGTGTCACCGGTTCGAGCCCCACATCAGGCTTCACGCTGTCAACGTTGGATTCTCTCTCCCTCTACCTCACTGCTGTCTCTGTCTCTCTCAAAACAAATAAACTTAAAAAAAAAAAAGAAACTTAAAAATTAAAAAAAAAAAAGGAAATATATTTACTCATGTAAGATGACACCTTACAAGGAGGGTTCAGAAAGAGTTGATTTAGTGGACCGATAATGTCATCATTAGCTCAATTTGTTTCCGTGGGCTTCCTCTTCCCATGGCCGGACCAGCTATCTCCGTGACTGAATACCCTACTGGCCGACATCAGGAGGTGATGCTAAATCGTGTATTACCATTCCTTGGGACCGGAGAGCCATTTGGTTAGCAGGTTGATTACATCTGACTTTGCCCCAGACCAGCAGAAGTGATTTTATGGGCAAGTAATGCGAGTCTGTACGTACGGGACCACAGGTTTTACCATGAGCCCTACCTATCGCACGGAAGAAGGACCTAGTCTGGTAGAACAGTACAGTGGCTGGTTATAGGCTGGGTTTGGTGGTAGACTTAGGTGGCACTGGTGAGTCAAGATAGTGCCGAACAAAGAGCTGACGTAGAGGTAATGGGTCCTCCCGAGCTGGCATACGTGAGCATGGGTCCGAAAGACGGAGGTATGTTGGCATTTCTCACCATCGTCTCATTGGCTCCCTGATGGGATGTGTGCTTCCGGTTTCTGCCACCTTTAGTTTGGTCAGCAGTCTTAACCTCCAAATGGGGAACATTTTTAACAAGAGCTAATAAAGATCCCAGTGAACTTGAAGTTCTGTCTGCCTTCTGTCCACCTTGTTCTCCTCAGGCCATCGCAACAGGAGACCAGAAAGCAGTATTAGTGTAACTGAGCCTGAACGAGTGGCTAAGATAACCATCTGGGTGCTTCCACGCCCAGTGAAAAATACGCAAGCTGGGATGGTGTCTATCAAAAGCAGGACAGCTAAGGGCTTGTATCCTTCCTTCCATCCCACCAAGGAAGCAAACCAAACCCCTCAAGCAAACTAAGCCTGATTCGTCCAGATAAATCTAAAACGGCAAGGGAATTCTGATCCGCTCTAAGATCCGCTAAGTGGTGAAGAAGATTGTATCTTTATCAGTTGTGGTCCTGAGATCAGCGGCCACAGTGGAGGGCTCTCTTCTTCTTGATCTAGTCTTGTCAGAAATACGGCGAGCCGCCATCTTGAAGGAAATTCCATAACTATTGGACTTTTGCCTTCTCCCTCAGGGAAGAAATGAAGGCATTCTTCATGCCAAAAATCTCATGGGATCTCGTGACAGTGGGAGGCACCGAGCAGAGTAGTGCAGGTTTGGGTTCCTTCGGAGGCACCTCCTAACCCTTGGCCCTTTGCTTCCTCAATGCGGTGACATCAAGTGGCATGGGGCGCAACCCCACCGTCCCTTGCTCCGTGCCCATCTACGTATCGGTCACATCAGATGAGGGGTTCCCTACAACAGTTGAGCAAAAAAAAAAAAAAAACCAGTGGGATCCACTCAGGGTCCATGTGTGTGCAGTCTGGAGGGACAGGGACTTGCTGCCCCCTAGAGTGAGCGTTGGCCGGTGGGATAGAGGACCTGGTGGAAACTTTGTCCTCTGCTCCTCCACCGATGATGCTCCCAAGGAGTCAGTGGTTGACATGGCTTGTCTGAAGATGGCTCCTTGAGAACAGCAAGTGGTTTTTCAAGTACCAGCCAGCATCGCCGGATGGGCCTCCGTCTACCTTTCTCCTTGCCAGTCTCGCCCCCTTTATCCTCAAGCTTGATGCCCTGCGATCGTTCTAGGATTAGACAGATTTGCTCTGAAACAGAGGGAAACGGGAAGAATCTGAGTTATCAAAGCTAAACAGAGTTCTGGAACTGCACTGTGAGCATCAGCAAGTCACAGGGAGAGAAGTACCTGCAATTGATACAAACGGTCCAGGGCACAGAAACGATCGTTCCCACTCAGGCCAGGGTGGTCCTCGAATGGCCCGTGATCCCGCAGAGCAGGGATCGGCACGCTGACCGCCGATTTGCCCTGCCACCTGGTTTTGTAAATAGAGTCTTCCTGGAAGAAGCCACGCTCACTTGTTGGCGCTCTGCCTGGTGCCCAGCGGAGCTGAGAAGTTACAACGGAGACCGTGCGGCCCTAAAAGCCTGATCTATTTACTAAGTGACCGTTTACACAGAGAGTTTGCCAAGTGCTGCTGCAGGGATCGGGCACCGGACCAGATGGAAAAGGAAAATCATTTGAACGAGAACAGGACACGAATGTTTCCCTCGTACGTGCTGCGCGAGGGTTGCACAAGGCCTTAGTTGGAAGGAATTGGAAGTAATAACACAACCACTCTGTCCATCGCCTGGTCATGGCCATGCATCCACACATCCGCGAGGTCTTACGCGTATACACGCTCGAGGTAGATCGAAAGGTTTTGTACCTAACTCGACATGTTATTGTCCACGTTTCCTGAAGTTGTCTTTTTCATCTTTGCATCCTGAGGAACTTGCGTTACTTAAGCTCGAGTCTAACTGATAAACGTAATGCCCTTGGCCATTTAAAAGATTCTCAGAGAAGGCACACAGGTAACTGCACTGTTTTCAAAATAACGTGTGAGAAAGGTTTTATCTGTCTTCCAAAGACTCCTGGACCAGCTATTTTAGAGGACCAGAATGAGGGAGTATTCATTTACAGTTTTTTAATGTTTCATTTTATTTATTTTTGAGAGACAGAGAGAGAGCAGGGGAGGGACAGAGAGAGAGGGAGATCAAGAATCCAAAGCAGGTTCCACACTATCAGCATAGAGCCCAACATGGGGCCCGAACTCACGAACTGTGAGATCGTTACCGGAGTCAAAGTCGGATGCTTACCCACCTGAGCCACCTAGGCGCCCCTCATCTACAATTTTGTTTTAAAAAATTACCCTGAGTTTGTCTTCCTCCCAGAAGTGTGTTGAATCTTCAGACTGGGGACAAAGTGTGCAGCAGGAAAACACCCAAAACGCAGAACCTTATAAGAAAGTCACGGGCCAGCATTCAGGTAATGAACCCCGGGACCCAGGACAGAGACGTTCCCCCTAAAATAGATCGGCTTGCTCCACCATATCAGAATGTGGGGCTGCCCCGGGGTGGCTCCTAAAAACAGACCTGCCAGCAGAGGACAGATAGATACAGAGTGCCACAATGGGAGGGGCGTTCGGAGCAGCGACAGGACACAGACGCAGAAGGAGACGCTGAGAAATCTCGCAGCAGACAGCGATCTGTTGCGTTTCAGTTTTACATCTTGCGATGAAAATGCGGGTGTGGGTGTGTGGTGTATGTATTACGTGTGCGCATGTACGTTTGGGTGTGGGGGTTATGCCCGTGTGTCTGTGCACACGTACGTACACGTGTGCGTGCGTATGACGTACGTGTAAGTGCATCGTACGTGTGTGTGCAATGAAGACACAGAATGCAAACCCAAGTTGGCGCGGGAATCTGGGTTTGCCTGGGTCCAGGTGGCAGATTTAGCTTGTCCGTGGGTTCACGGGTCCCGGAGTGAGCCTCTTCTGTGACCGAATGGCTTGGGAGGCCCCTTTCGGGGAGCAAAGATGCACTAAACACATACCTACGTTATAGTCTCATTAAAAGTGAGAATAAGCAGTTCATGAAAGGGAACGTCTGCCGCATCCAGCAGGGCAATCGGTTGGGTTTATCGGGGGAAAAACAGACTGGGAAACGAGGCAGAGCTCCATTCTGACCCCCACGGCCTGGGCTCTATTTCCTCAGGGCAATTGACCACACGGGCTGCGTCAGGCTGTTGCAAGAATTCGAGCAGCGCCTCGGAGGGCATCTCAGCCGTTGCCGTCGTGGGCAACACCAAGCTACGGAGATGCATTCGGACTTCCGTTTAGCATCCAGTCATTTGAAAATGGACTTCACTTTGAAAGGAGCTGCAGGTGAGCGAGGCCCGGCCCCGACTGTCCCCTGGAGCTGCAGCATTTTGCAAGGCCCTATTGTTCGATTCTCCTCTCTGGTGTTCAAATCCGATATACTTCAAGTTCACTAGAAATATAGTCATGCTCACTTTAGGTCGAAACCTGATTTCCTGCTGATATGCTAGGTACTGCAGGCTCTGGGAAAGATCACTGGACTGGGTGTCAGGAGGGCATGATTCACATTCTGACCCAGACACGGACTATTTGACCACCCACGAGTCGCTAAGGTTCTCTGAGCGATTACGCCTGCAAAGTGTGTTCGTGCCGTCGGCCAGAAAGGCTGTAATAATTGAATGAGATGGGGTATAATAGCTGTACAAACGAAGGGAGGGCTTTTAGTATGTCTAAAGTGAATTTTATTCTCATTTATTACTATTATTAGTATTATTATTATTATTTACAAACAGTAAAATTATCCTCATTCCTGACCACCATCGTTAAAATGGATTTCCAGCCTGGAAATCACATCTTGGGCTCCAGGCTCACACCTTATAGACTGTGTTACCTTGCGTCATAAGCCCATTTGACTTCTCTAAATTCAGATCCTCGTGTGCGATCGGGATGATTTCACCTACCCCATGTTGAAAAGCATGCAGTTGGGGTTGCCTGCGTGGCTCAGTCAGTGGAGTGTCTGTCTCTTGCTTTTGACACAGGTCCTGGTCTCACAGTTTCATGGGTTCAAGCCCCGCGTCAGGCTCCACACTGACTGCTTGGGATTCTCTCTCTTTCCCGATCTCTCTGCCCCTCCACCTGCTCGTGCTCTTTCTTTCTCTCTCTCTCTCTCAAAATAAAAGAAATAAACTGAAAAAATGTATCAAAAAGCGTGCAATGTCATGAAGCACCCGGTAAAAACTCACAAAGGTCAGCTTCCTTTCTGGTCTTTGTCCGGTCGTGGCGTCGTCTGTCTAGAGAAAGGTTGAAGCATGTGGCACGGGAGGCCCTTTTGGGGTAGAACCGTCAGCTTTTGAATTAATGAAATTACAGTCAAGGATGGGTGACTATAATTGACTTTCGGTTTACTCGTCCAAGAAGCCCCATGTGGTTCATATCAACGATTTCCTCACTCGCTGTGTCCAATCGCTGCTGATGTGTATTTCTGCTTCGCAGGGGCTGTTACCAGCAGCATTTCCTCTAAGTGCTGGATTTGTATTTTCTCCATGCATCCGCTAACTCTCAGACCAGCGGAATGCTTTAAGTACATCAAGTAAATAAATCAAATCATTTCCTCCCAGCGTGCGTCGAGGACCGGGTGACTATGTGCCTGATTGACTGCACATTCAGAAGGATTTTTTGGATGTGTGCAAAAGCAGAGAGTTCCTCTCTTCTTGTCCATACAGAGTAAGGATTGGGAACTTCCTGCAGTCGGCTCAACCCTCATGCCAACTTTCCCGTTGTTTTTGCCTGGATTCCTTTTTTCTTTCTAAATTCTCTTTCTTGGAACAAGGTAGCTCAAAGCGACACTAAACTAGAGATTCTTCTAAGCGCTCATGAGAAAGTGGGACCTAAGTGGCAGAGGGGACCCCGGGGTCACGTGGTACAACCTCGCCGTTTCCCCACAAAAGACTGAGTTGGGAGAAGCAGCCTTTTCTCAGATCACAGAGCCAGCAGGTAGCGACGCCGTCTGTGGCCAGCTCTTCTGATGTCCACCCACCCTCCGTTCTTTTGGGAAAGTTGCACAGGTATTTCGGATGCTGGTCTGGCTTTAGAGACAGATACACGCGTTAGATTTTCCTTCCCGTGTTTTGTCTCGGGAGAGAATCACTACCAAATGGCCGGCTTACATCCTAGTTTAGTTTTCTTTCTCCGTGTGGTGCCAACCCCCCATCCTGCAGTATGAGCCCTTTGGTGCAGCCTCTCGTGACCCAGACATGGGAGACCGACCATGTCCTTAAGCTGAGCTGTCCCCGTGCTTATTTATGTTGGTCTTGGCTCCTGAAATACCTCTGCTGTCTGCTGGTTTCATCTCTGGCTTTTTTATCTTTCATCCTAATCAGTTCCAATCTGTAGTCTTCTCTCTTACTCGAGACCCAACCACAAATTCTACCTCGTCCTCCAATTTCTAAAATCTACTCAAACTCCCTAGACTGCAGTGAGACTTCTTTCACTTGAGAGGTCATCAGAGGCCAGTGGAAGGAGCAGGGGCTCAGAGGTCTGGCCGGTGTGAGTTGTCTTGGGGTGTCTACCTGGCCTGTGAAACTTCCTTCTCGGGGAGCATCACCCACACCCACGTGCCTGGTCTCGGCAGTCACGCTGACCCTAGTGACCCCATCCTTCGGCACAGATGAGGGCTCTTAGAGTTGGAGCCTGCACCCGAGTCATGCCAAACAGATCCCATCCCCTGGGAAGTCATCTCCAGAATGGGGACCCACCGATGTCCGTGGTCCCTGCCGTTTGCTTACACACAGGCAGTGTGGAGAGGTGGTGAACACACCAAGAGGGAAAGCAGGTGAGGGGTGGAAAGGGAGAGGGGGGAGAGAGAGGGAGACAGAGAGGGAGGAAGAGACACAAGGAAAGAGAAAGATGGAGAGAGAAAGAGAGAGAGAAGGAGAGAAAGGTGGGAAGGCCATAGTTCCCTCGGTTCATGGTGGCTTTTATAACCTACCCTCCCTTCTCTGGATTTGCCCTATAAACTCTATGATAAAATATTTTTTAAATTCCTTCTTCATGTTTCAGTGAACCCAAATAATTCTGAATAAGATACCCACCCTTCTCCTTGCTCCCTCCCTCTCTTCCTCACCCGTCCCAGCAGCCGGCCATTTATTCTTCCCCACATACGCTATGTCCATCCCTTTCAATCTCCTCTCTCCGTGCCCCAGGAAAGGGGTCTTCCCATGTGAGTGAGCACCAGGATCCCTGGGGTCTTGGGGAAAGACAGGCTACTGGGCCGGACGCTCGGAGCTGATTCAGCAGGTCAGGGGTGGAGGAAACCAACTTTCACTTCGAACAAGATCCTAGTGTTCTGGGGTGGATGGTGCCCCACAAAAGATGCGTTGGCCTCCTAAACCCTCAAGCCTGTGGACGAAGCCCTGTTAGAAATAGGGTCTTTGCAGATATAATCAAGCTCAGATGAGGTCACACTGGACTAGAGTGCGTCCTAATCTAATGACCGATGCCCTTATGCTACGAAGAGGAAAATTTGAACTCAGAGATGCTCGGGGAGAGTTCCACGTGATGATAGACTGAAGCGATGTGTCTACCAGCCAGTGGACACCCAGAGATGGCCAGCAAAGCACCAGAAGCCAGGACTGGTCATGCGGCCTCGATGGTCTGTTTCCTGGTCCTCTAGAAACCTTGATTCTCTTTCAACGCTGGGCTAAAGGTCGACTTCTCTAGGCCTATGTGGGTGTATATGCATTACCGGAGGTTGTGGATTTTTACACGATGTTTTGACAGCCTTAATCCCTCGAACTTTATATTATTCCTGTGAAAGATAGTATAAATATAATTTTATTTCCTAGAAGAAAATTCAGCTCACTAAGGTCACACAGGCAGCTGGCAGCAGAGATGAGATTTGAGCCTAGAACTTCCGATTCCAAATCCTCTGTGTAACTACCACTCGTCTTATGCCATCGAATTAAAATGCGCATCTACACGGTGTGCGTTTCATGTTCTTTGTGTTATTCTCAGTTGTTAGACTATAGACTCCATGAGACTAATCGGGTTTTTTTTAAGTTTATTTATTTATTTTGAGAGAGACAGAGAGCTTGAGTGGGGAGGGATAAAGGGACAAAGAGAGAGAGAGAGAGAGAGAGAGAGAGAATCCCAAGCAACCTCCATGCTGTCAACACAGAGCCCAACGTGGGGCTTGATCCCACAAACCATGAGATCATGACCTGAGATGAGATCGAGTCAGATGCTCAACCGACTGAGTCGCCCAGGTGCCCCAGAGCAGTGGTGTTTAGATCTCCTAATATCCCCGGATCCACATCTGACATGTATTAGATAATTAGTGTTGGAGGGAGGAGGGAAGAGGGGGAAGAAGGGGGGGGAGTGGAAAGAAGGAACCTCAGTATTATATCAGATTGGATAGGGCAATAACTTAGGGCATAACCTATTTACCTCCCAGACTTATGAACATTAGTAAGCAAAATGCAGGTGTACCTGTGTGCACACACTTGAGCCTTACACACGTATATGGCGGCATCTGTGGGCTTATCGTCTACATACGTTTGTATTCTGCCAATTAAGTTCTTAGTTTATCCATGAAGGTGCTGGTTTGGGATACTGTCTTCATGTCAACATTTTTAAATAAAAACTAAGTGTCACAGCCCTAAGCCCTTGTAATATATACACACTCTTATTCATGTGTTTTTCCATTACTATTTAATCCACTTTTTAATATCTTGCAGCTGCCAGCTGCTCTTGGTCTGCAGAAGAAACCCTCCCGACGGGACATACGCAGACAAACCCAGGGTAGCCATCAGCATTCCTTGCATGTTTTGTTTTGTTTTGTGTTGTTCTTGTTTGTTTATTTGTTTCTGTTTTGAGAAACTGGCACTTTTCTTAAGAAAGAAAGAAAGAAAGAAAGAAAGCAAGCAAGCAAAAAGAAGAAACTGGCAAATTCACGGATTACAACCTTCCAGTGAAAATGGAAGGTGTTCTTTTCCCAGGTCCTGACTCCTCACGGAGCCGGTGGTCAGACACCTTGCTGTCGCAGAGGGTGGGATTGTAGCGGGTTGCTGTGGGCCGGGATCCTGGAGGAAGGGGTATATGCGCCTCGGTCTTGCCCGAGCGACGCGATCGTGGCCCAGCTTCCTCAGGACCGAGGACCTGGACGTCCTCTGAGCTTTCTCCAGGTCGCGTCTTGCTCCCTTGTTCAGCAAATGCATCTTCCTGAGACGGTTTCGTGTGTTTCATAAATCCTAGAGCGGGTTCGTTCCCAACAGCCCGGGGGCCAGTAGTCGGACCAGGAGCCGGGGTCCCGCCCCGTGTTCTCCACGTGTCTGGTGGGGCGACTACACTGTGTATCCAGGACAGTCCGGGCACCAGGAGCGGGAGCCGTAGGCAGTGCTGTCTTCTACGCCCCCAGGTCCCAAACCACAAAGTCCCAGGGATCCTTCTGGGCTCTTGCACCTCCAAGAGGAAGGAAGATTGGCCCACGCATAGTGCGTGAGACCTTTTCCCCCACCCCGGGTGGCGCAGACAGCCGAGCGCAGTTAACAGACATCGCAGCCAGACCTGCCTGGACGGGGCGCCACTTGCAGAAGCTTGTGGGCGCGTTTCCCTTTAAGACCTGAGTTGGGGGCCCCGGGTGTTGACTGAGATTTGAAACTCCCTCCCCCGAGGCCTGGATGTCGACATCATTGTTCTCTCCACACCAGCAGCTCAGCTTAATTAGCGGTGTGTCACCGGGGTGGGCCGAATTTTATACCTGCCGTTGGGGGAGGCGTAAAGTTGCAGCCACAATTGTCTGGAGAGGTGGATCGGGTCCAGATTACGTGAGCCTGGCGCTCACTGGGGGGGGTGGATTTGAGCGACTCCCGCACCTTCGTAAATAAGTAAATCAAAGCGGAGACTTCCTCGTGGATGTGTTTCGTGGGATCCCCTCTACCTGTTTTTTTCTTTAGTGGAATTAGATCGGGTGTGATTTTTTTTTGAGGCCGGAGTCTGTAGACTGATTTTTTCCTTTCCTCTCTATTTGCATATTTCCTAGGAGACGGTCTCCTATCTAATCAAGGATTGGGATTCGGAAGATCAGTCGATGTTATGCTTTTGACCTCTCATTTTCTCCCCGAAAATTGAAACACTGGTCGCTAGCTTCTCCTTGTCTCTACTGTGTGATCCCTGCCTGGCGTAAATCACGGCATGCATAAATGCTACGTGAGGGAGACGTACATTGGATTCCAAAATGCACGAATACTCTCTAAATGCCTTCAAAATGCACAGCTTGTACTACATTTTCTTAAAAATCGACATCAAAATTCCTCAGAGAAGGAGAGATACATTTCTTGCAATATACTGTGTATATCTGTATTTATATATGATAGACCATATATAGTTAACAGAAAATAAGCAGATCTTTATTTTTTCTATGCCATGTAATTCCAACGGTATTGCATTTTAAATATAACTTAAATGTATATATATATATATTTTTTTTAAGTTTATTTATTTATTTTTTTAATTTTATTTTTTTTTCAACATTTATTTATTTTTGGGACAGAGAGAGACAGAGCATGAACGGGGGAGGGGCAGAGAGAGAGGGAGACACAGAATCGGAAACAGGCTCCAGGCTCTGAGCTGTCAGCCCAGAGCCCGACGCGGGGCTCGAACTCACGGACCGCGAGATCATGACCTGGCTGAAGTCGGACGCTTAACCGACTGCGCCACCCAGGTGCCCCTAAGTTTATTTATTTAAAGAGAGAGAGAGAAATCGCCAGCAGGGGTGGGGCAGAGAGAGAGAGAATCCCGAGCAGGCTCTGCGCCATCAGCATGGAGCCCGATGTGGGGCTCGAACTCACGAGCCGCGCGAGATCGTGAGCTGAACCAAAAGCAAGTCAATCACTTAACTGACTGAGCCCCCCAGGCTCCCCTATATACTGAATATATAATAGATAAAGTGTACTTAATATCTTATATATATATATATCTATATATCTGCGTGCGTATGTAGGTGTGTGTATGTACATAGAATATAGAACATATAACACACATTGTACATTATATGTTATGTATTTATTATGTAATGGTATATAATTTATATATAATGCTATATATAATTTTTATATATTATAGAAATTAATAAATAAATTATAAATGAATTTATATATAATTTATATAATTTATAAATAATGGTATATACCTTATATAATTTATATTATATTTATATATAATAATTTATATACTATTATATATTTATTATATAAATATGTAGGCATGCATAGGTGTTTGTAAATGTGGTTTTGGTACAAAAAAGGTTCCCAAGCTCTCATTCAGAGGCACTTTGTGTAGACACTGACGGGGCCAAATGGTCCCTGCCCTGGAGGCCTGGTCGGTGAGCCTCGCCCAGCCTGCAGCGTGCCAGAACTTGCAGGACAGGCCAGTACTTGACCGACAGGAGGCCCGTCGTTCTCGCAGGCCAATCCACAGAAAGAGGGGCCGGACTGCCCCTCAGCCAGCCCCTTCCATCCCTGTCCTTGAACGCCGCGTCCTCGGATCAACAGTTTACAGGTGCTGTTACTTAAAATGCTATCAAGTAAGCACGGGACGCAGAAAAAAATGACAGACAGACAGGTCCCCGGGCCCCAGGGGCTTTCTAAAGCATCTGTTGAGTTTACCAGGCCCGGCGGCCCCCGCCAACTGCTTCTTCGTCCGCGCCTTCGAGATCAGGATCCCTGATCACCAGTTAGTTTGTTCACGAATCGGGAATGAACAAGAGCTAGATGTTCCTTGTGGCTTAATTGGGCCCCAATTAACGCGGGTGCTCTTGGGCGAAAGGAATAACACATACAGGGAAAACACACACGCGGGCCCGGCCCCCCGGGGGCTCTCTGGGGTGTGTGCCCGTGTCTGGAGCCAGGCCGGCAGCACCTGTCTCCCTCAGGCCAACGCCCAGGCGGAGAGCTGGGGACAGTCGCCAACCGTTTCTTCTTGCTGCGGGACCCGATCGGTCGGCGGAGCCAGCGAGGGCCCGAAGGGGCGCTTGGCCTTCAGGTGCGGCAGGAGAAGGCGAAGCTAGACGCGCATCACCACTGGACCACGGAGCAGAGCACGGGGACTGCGTGCGCGGCTCAGGGCCCAGAGCCGGGCCCCCTTCCGACAGCCTTGCCTGGACAGCCGCTCGCTCGCTGTGGGCTTGAGCTCCCGGTCCCTGATGCCAGAGTGCGTCTCGACCCCCTGCTGGGAAGGCCAACAGCACTGCAGCCGAGGACCCCCTTTCTGCGCACACGCTCTGTCTGCAGCACTCGAGCTGGGGGAAAGTGGCGAAGGCAAGGTCACCGAACACGTGGGCCCCGCTTTTCGGCGGTGACACGATCCCTGCAGGAGTCCAGAGCCGAAAAGGCAGAGTGAGGTGATATTCCGCAGACAGAAGGGGACGTGAAAACACGGTGGAAACGTAAAGCGTCGCCCTGGAAAGTGCGGGGCATCGGGAAGGGTCTGGACACTGCCCGCGGTCCCACGGGTTAAGGTTGACGGTTTCAGCCAAGGGAGAACACGAGGGGACTTCCTGAAGATTCTGGCTCGACCAGTTTGAAAAACCTGCATGTTTTGACTGGATGATTTTAGACATTTCTAAAGATGTTTTCGCATTAGCAAAAGCATTCCTTTTTTTTTTTTTTTTTTTTTCTGGCAGGACGGCAAGCTTTTTTTCCAGGGCACGTCGTTGTAAGACTGGTCTGCCCCGCATTTTCCCCTTTTCCCTCTCCTTCACCCTCTTTCTCTGTGAGGCCGCCTTGTCCCCAGCACCATCGGCCTCCGGTGGCCCAGCCCGACAAAAGAAGGGGCTCGTGACCGCCAGCATCGGCTCTCTGAGGACAAAGCAGCCTGTGCCTCGGTGGGGAAGGCACGCACATCTGGGGAAGACTGATGTGTGGAGGTGGGCGGTTCTAGAATCTGTGCCTCGAAGCTGTCTCTGGGGACGGGGGGGGGGGTGCTTAGCACAGTCGTTTTGGTCCCTTGGCCTCCGGTTGCGTTGGCACGTCGGGGCTCAAGATGGACCTCCCAGGTCCCGCTGTCTCAAGTGTCGAAAGCAGCCGTGTGAGCAAGATGGTACACACATGTCCGAAGACGCAGGCGCAGGCTCGGCGACAAAGTTCGGAGGACTCCGCGCGGCGCAGGCGAGTAGGAATGCCAACGGCTGACGAGGCTGGTGGACGCCCAGTAGGTGTGTGACCGGAGCGGCCCTCCCCGCACTGCTGCACGTGGGACAGCGGTGCCACAGCACATCCTGGCGGCAGAGACGGGGCTGGTGCGTCACCACCGTGGGCGGCACCTCCGCCGAAGCCCGGAGCTCAGACTCGCCCGGCCGAGGAGGAGACTGTGCAGCTGAACAGCGCGGACTCGCAGGCTGACGTTTCAATTTGCGAGTGTGAAACCTGAGCCCGAGGGGAAGCGTGGGGTGTGGTTATATGCAAAGTCGCTTATATTCCGAGGCTTTGCCACGCTCGCTCTGTGCTAGACAACGACCTTTCCATCGCTCGATTCCCGCACGCTGCAGGCTCCGTCCCACTGGCCAGACGGGAGTTTGCGGTTAAGTCCCAGGAAACAAACCGCTTGCAACATGCGGTCAAAGTCGCCGTGCGTTTCCTGTGAGGCTGACGGAGAGGCAGGGAGCCAGGAGATGAGCAAACTGTTTGTTGCCGCGTCCTCAGAGACGAAAGGAATCGACTTAGGGACATTCTTCAGCTCCGCGCCCCCCCGTTGGTCACCCTGCCCCGCAAATCCCTGCATCGGTCAGCGCATGGGGGCCCAAGTCCCCCAGCAGGAAATGGAGTCATGTGACCGCAGCACGAAAATCACAGCTTCGAAACCTGAATGGGGCTTTCAACAGTGTTCAGGGTGCTAGAGGATGATGTATCTGGGGAAATCATTCTCACTTCCTGCCTGGCAATATAGAGGGGTGTGTGTGTGTGTGTGTGTGTGTGTGTGTGTGCACGCACACCGTGGTTAGGTTTTTGAGGTATTTGAAAAGTGCTTCCCGAGTCACCAAAGCATATTGCTTCCCAATATATGTCTGTATGCCATGTTCTAAAAACTGCAATAAAACTCTCGGTTGAGATAGAGCATTGAATGATAGCTGATTGACAGCTGGCTAGATACGTACACACATACACACATACACGGGTAAAGGAGTTTTAGAAATTCTGGTGTCACCGTTGGTTTACAACAAGGAAGTTGGAGACTAGGGGTCTATCAGATACTCCAGTGTCAGTGTTGGGAAATAGAAACTTTACCTGGATTATATTCCCCCTTGGCTACCTGTATCCTTCTCTTGGAAACTTGATTTTCCATCTGTAAGTAACAGCGGCAGATCGCGTGGCCACTAAACTTTCCCTCCGTCAAGTTCTCTTGTGATTCTGAAATTATTGAGAGAATAGAAGAATTTAGAGAGAATATCGAGGAAAATTGAAAGAATAGAGGAAAGGAGAGAAAAGAGGAATTTAGGGGAACGGATGGGCAGTGTTTCCATTAATGCATATTAGATTTGCGAGGGAAGGCAGTGTGGAAGGCTGGAATAGGATAGCAAAGGTTGACCAGATGTAAAGAAGAAGCATCTTGTCATGCCGAAGGAAAATATAAATAATATGGAAATCACCAAAAAAAAATGAACATATTTGTTTGACTTGTGTCTAAGTGCAGATGAGGCTAAAAGCGAGGTTGCATAGCTGGTGTATATTGACTTGAACTTCAGGTGTCCAAGAGATTGCATTTCCCTAAAAGAGCTAAGAAGGTGTTTCTAGTCTCATGTTCTTCCGGAGGCTTGACATGCCCCATCAAGAGCTGAAGTCCACAACTTCTCCCGCTGACATTGGCAGGGCTCCGGGACATGCCAATTATTCATAGAAATAAATACAATGCTCCGTTTCTTGAGGACCGTAGCCAGCTCAGAGAAGGCAAGGCGCCCTCCGCTGGGCGCCCTCTCCCAACACACTCACCCTGGGAACCTGGCCGCCATGTTGGGAGGAAGCTGGGACCACACAGAGAGGTCACATGGAGGTGTCCGGCCTATGGCCCTGCTAATGTGTCACCCACAGTCAGCATCACCCCTGGCATGTGAACGAGGGGTCTGTGGAGGACTGCAGCCTGTGACCTCCCTCTACTGACTCCACGATGAGCTGTCCCACCAGGGCTGTACCCACTCTGTGGAGTCATACTCAGCAAAGTGAAGCTGTGAACGGTCGGGGAGGCTTGTCACGAAACCGTGGGGATGGGGACAGGGGACTGATGCCCAAAACCTAGAGAGGAGGAGAGGTTTTCACCTCTTGAGCCAAACCGGTGTTTGACTGTCAAGTCAAAACTAAGTTAAACCGGAGCCCGTGGGTCTCTGTGACTTCCTCCAGGTGGAAGGTAGACCTGGCAAGATTTCCTCACCTGGCAAAAGAAGTACTTAGAACAGGGCCCACCTAGCACGGGCCGTATGGCACTCGTCGCATAAGATGAAAATAGACGTGTCCTTGGGGCGCCTGGGTGGCACAGTCGGTTAAGCGTCCGACTTCAGCCAGGTCACGATCTCGCGGTCCGTGAGTTCAAGCCCCACGTCAGGCTCTGGGCTGATGGCTCAGAGCCTGGAGCCTGTTTCCGATTCTGTGTCTCCCTCTCTCTCTGCCCCTCCCCCATTCATGCTCTGCCTCTCTCTGTCCCAAAAATAAATAAACGTTGAAAAAAAAATTAAAAAAAAAAAAAGAAAAGAAAATAGACGTGTCCTTTATGCCCAGTGAAGGGAAGTGAGGACATCTCCCAAAGTCAAGGAAATGTTGTGAAAGTTGCTGCCCGGAAGTCCCTGCTAAGATGTTCGTCAAAGTCATTGTCCAGGTTTCTAATCCCTGGCATTGCCAAAGGGAAGGTCCCTAACTGACAGCACCGTTTTAAAATGGGTTCCAAACCCTGTGGTAGGTAACGATTCTGTTGTCCTAACTCCACCTTAAGATTTCGTAGGTGGGTTGAAAAGACAAAGCTCTTGGGTGACCCCCAAGATCCAAGGGCTCCTGAGGAAATGAAAGGCACCCACTTAATATCCAGAATGAAGGCTGTCCTAATAGCCCCGACTTGCACAAATGCCCCAAATATCGTAAAGTTCTTTACTTCTCTCTTTTAAGCCTAGTGATGCCAAGGTAAGGTTAGGTGTGTGGGAGCCAGCCTCTCCCCCGCCCCCAAGTAAAGGTGCGAGTATTTAGGGGATTCTGAGCAGCTTAGGAAAATTTCCCATCTCACCAAAATGTCTGCAGTGAGGCGTTATAATCGGGGGGATTGTGTGGCAGTGTCTTTCAATTAAAAAAAAATATAAATAAAGTTCTTTCTAAGGACATCAGCCTTGGGCCCCATGCTGGTGTTTGGCACCATGAAAGCCGCCAGTTCTAAGCTCTGTGTTTATTGAGCCGTGCAGCACATAGCAGGTTTGCTAGGAAGTGCTGATGCACAGAACCAAGGGAAGATCAATTTCCCCCTTCAGGAGGTGACAGAGAGGGCCAGACAAGTGCGTGAGAAGAGGAAGAAGGGAGTAGGAAAGACAGCCTAGCCCACTGGTCCCATGTTCAAGCGGATCCCAATTTTTATCATGTGTATTGTTGTCTGCCTGGTACCTAATGTAAGTGAGACTCCGTATAGCTCAGTTTCCCTCTGCTGTGAAAACAGTCATTCTTCCAATTAGATTTATTTATTTTTTATTTTTTTTAAATATATGAAGTTTATTGTCAAATTGGTTTCCATACAACACCCAGTGCTCGTCCCAAAAGGTGCCCTCCTCAATACCCATCA
>NW_024412419.1:3724692-3726319 GCF_014898765.1 Herpailurus yagouaroundi
TTTTTTTTTTTCCTCCCCCTCCCCCACGGGTTTCTGTTAAGTTTCTCAGGATCCACCTAAGAGTGAAACCATATGGTACCTGTCTTTCTCTGTATGGCTTATTTCACTTAGCATCACACTCTCCAGTTCCATCCACGTTGCTACACAAGGCCATATTTCATTCTTTCTCATCGCCACGTAGTACTCCATTGTGTATGAATGGATAAAGAAATTGTGGTTTATATACACAATGAAAACAGTCATTCTTGAAGTTCATCGGTATTGGAGGTCAGCCGGCTTCAGCTCTGTGGGTCTGAGTCCCACAATTACCAATAAGTACAACCTGTTGTTCGGGACTGAATTGTGTCCTCCGGAAAGTGACATGTGGTAGCCCAAACCTCCACGACCTGAGAATGTGAGCTTATTTTGAAATAGGGTGGTTGTAGTTCTGATCATATCGTGCTGGGGTAGGGTGGGCCCTAATCCCACATGACCTGTGTCCTCACGAGGAAAAGGCCTCGTGAAGTCAGAGGCACAGGGAGAAGCCCGTGTGAGGACAGCGGCCCAGATTGGAGAGTTGCAGCTACGGGCCAGCGAAAGCCCAGGGCTGCTGGAGAACCACCAGAACCTAGGAAGAGACAAGGGGAGATCCTCCCTCCAGCTTTCAGAGGGGGGATGGTCCTGCTGACTCCTGAACGCTAAGCTTCTGGCCTCCAGACCGTAAGAGAATCAGTTTTGTTGTTTGAAGCCGCCCAGTGGTGATGCCGTGCGCGGCCCCAGGGAACTAGCCCCCGGGTGCAGGCGTCTGGAACCAGAACAGCGGAGCTCAAACGTCGCCTGACCTGCCTCACAGCGGGTCTCTAACAGAGAACGAACGGTTCAGCCTCTGCGCCTAAAGCCCCTTATTTTGTGGCCAGCCTTGGGGTAAAAGAGTAGGTAGCTACTGGCGGTCTTTTGTGCGTGGAACGGTTGTGCACGGAGAGCACTCGGTGCAGAGCCCAGCGCACGGGGAGCCCTGGGAGTCCTCTGAGTCTCCTCCTCAAGAAGTTGGCATTTCGACCCTCCCTCCCCTCTGCTCCTTCTCTACGGCAGTGTGAACGCGGCCGGGAGCCGTGACCGGACCCAGCTCTGTATTCCGAGTGTGCCGTTTCCTCCGAGAGCGGAATGATTTGCCTCTCTCCTTTCAGTACGAAAGGTCATGCACATCCTTGGCTTCTTACCGCCGTTCAAAATAAGTTCTGCCGCTCAACGCCTGCCGATGCTGTTGGATGAGGCATCACGTGGCTCCACACACGCTCCCGAGTGAGGCCCGAGCTGGGGTCCAGGCCCAGAGCGACCACGTGCTGTGTACCTCTGAACGACTTCTCCTCTCCGTAAGAACGCAGTTACCACGAGAAATGAAAGCGATCTATAGAAGGTGTCGAACATCAGACCCGACCGACGGAGGGCACCCCTAAGTGTGTTGTACTTGGCACACTGAATGATGAGACCTACCGTTCGACCTTTTAACGGTTTACTTCGACTGAGTGATTGCACAACAGCCCATTCGGTCCCGGGAGGAGAGGAGGGTGGGTAAGCCCGTCCAGGGGGCCGGGGACACAGTGGAGGTCGGTGAGGGCAGACTCGGTTCCTGGGGGGGGGGGGGGGG
>NW_024412419.1:3726719-3794831 GCF_014898765.1 Herpailurus yagouaroundi
GACCCAGCTCTGTATTCCGAGTGTGCCGTTTCCTCCGAGAGCGGAATGATTTGCCTCTCTCCTTTCAGTACGAAAGGTCATGCACATCCTTGGCTTCTTACCGCCGTTCAAAATAAGTTCTGCCGCTCAACGCCTGCCGATGCTGTTGGATGAGGCATCACGTGGCTCCACACACGCTCCCGAGTGAGGCCCGAGCTGGGGTCCAGGCCCAGAGCGACCACGTGCTGTGTACCTCTGAACGACTTCTCCTCTCCGTAAGAACGCAGTTACCACGAGAAATGAAAGCGATCTATAGAAGGTGTCGAACATCAGACCCGACCGACGGAGGGCACCCCTAAGTGTGTTGTACTTGGCACACTGAATGATGAGACCTACCGTTCGACCTTTTAACGGTTTACTTCGACTGAGTGATTGCACAACAGCCCATTCGGTCCCGGGAGGAGAGGAGGGTGGGTAAGCCCGTCCAGGGGGCCGGGGACACAGTGGAGGTCGGTGAGGGCAGACTCGGTTCCTGGGGGGGGGGGGGGGGCGGCGCGGGCAAGAGTCACTCGACAAACAGCAGCCTGCAGAGGCCACGTCCCCCCCGGCTCCCCTGCTCCTCCTACACACGTGTCTTAAGTCCCTTGGTCTGTGTTTCGAGGGGCTCTGAAAAAGCTAAATTAATTTGCTTTGATAATTGTATAAACTGATACAAAACCAAGTTGCCTCTCTTCAAATTAAGCCGCCCCCTGGGATGTGTTTATTTGCTGAGCGTGTGTGTATCTGAGTGTATGCGAGTGTGTGTGTGTGTGCCATTTCCACGGCAGGTGGATGAGAGTCGATGCTAATGACAGTTCGTGGGGCTGGCGGGCATGGGTGCAAAACTTTTCAAGTTCAAACTCTATGACTCCATGAGGATGAAGGATTTAAATTAAAAAAGAAATTGTAAACATTCTTTAAAAAGATGGTTTTTCACCCACTGGGGGGGGGACGGGTGCATTCAACTTACCAGGGCCTCTGTTCTCCAAATATTTCCTGCCGCCCTTCATTTATTCTGCCCTTGCTTGCTGAAAACACCTCTTCTCACCACTCAGGTGTGCGGGGCAGATCTTACACGGCCATCGGAGCACTTCCTAAGGCATCCCTTGGTGGCCCTGTCTGGGTTCCTCCCCCACCCCAGAGTGGCAGGGCTGGCCTGCGTCTGCCCCCATCACACTGGCTGGTGGCCTGGACCACAGTCTTCCCATCACACGGCTGTCTGTCAGCCTTGCTGAGGGACAAAGGTGGGCGAGGTTGCCTACATTAGATAAATGCTTAAAAAGTAGCAATTTCTGGGGCACTTGGGTGGTTCAGTAGGTTAAGCGTCGACTTTGGCTCAGGTCCTGATCTCACGGTTTGTGGGTTCGAGCCCCGCGTCAGGCTCTGTGCTGACAGCTCGGAGCCCGGAGCCTGCTTCGGATTCTGTGTCTCCTTCTCTCTCTGCCCCTCCCCTGCTTGTTCTCTCTCTCTCTCTCTCTCTCAAAAGTAAATAAACATTAAAAATCTCTCTCATTTCCAACGATTTTCTTCCATCCAGTAGGATTAAGATGCAGCTCAGAGTTGTACTGAAGCTGGACGAATGTGGTGCAAGGCCTAGTATAGGACAGACGTGTGCTGGGCGACTCTGGGCAGAAGGAGAAGCCCAGATAGACCCCAGGGCCGCACTGCCAGCCCAGCTCCCTGCCTCTCCTCGCCTTGTCCTCCTTCGAAAATAACTTTTCCTCTCCTGGTCTCCTCAGAGCCCACCTCCGTGATGGCCTCGCTCAGATTAGACCAGCATTTAAACCTCGAAGGGAGCGACCCCAACGGTGGCCGGCAGGCTCCAGACAGAAAACAAACGGGGCCCAAGGGACTCCCAAGGGAGGCATCCAGAACTTTCCGGGAGTCCGGAGCTCTGAGCAGAGCTCTCAGAAGCCTGCCCTGAGTGAGGTTCCAGCAAGCTGATGGGGCCCAGGCTCGCCCTGATGCCCCAGCTTAGCAGACTCATTGGCAACGTCTGGGGACCACAGCAGCCGCAGATCCGGACAGAATCCGCTTGGTGGTTCCTGGGTTAGAAACAGCCTGAGGTGTCCAGTGACCCCGCCCAGCAGCCCTTCCTTCCTGCCGGGCCCCGGGGCCCCTGCGCGCTTCTGGTCTGTTCCCAACTTCGGTTCCCTCTTGCCCCTCATGCGAGCCAGCTGGGGTGCCCTGTGCCCTCAGCTCTGTGCCTCTGGCCCCCGCCCTACTCCCTGCGCCCTCGGCTCTGTGCCCCAGTTCCCTGTGCCCTCCGCCCCCCACCCTGCTCCCTGTGCCCCCGGCTCTGTGCCCCTGCTCCCTGTGCTCTCCGTCCTGAGCCTTCAGCCCTGTGCCCTGTGCCTGGCGCCCCACATCCCACACCCTTCTTCCTTCACCATTGGACCCACACCCGGCCACCCCCTTCCTCCCTCTGCCCTGTGCGCTGCCCCTGCCCCTGCAAGGCCGTGTTGGGAGACAATGGCCCACTTTATTTCATGGGCAGCTGCCAGATCCACCCACCACACCCCAGGTTAGAACACCCCTTAGGGAGGGAGACAACGCCTCCGCGCCCAACGCACCCTTAGTTTTCAAGGGCATCGCTCATTTATTTTGTCTTCGCTGCAGCTTTGAGGGGAAGCATCATCAGCCCAACTTACCGCTGAGAAAAGTGAGACCCTGGTGAGCTAGGCCCACAGAGCGTGAAGTTCTCGGGTTTAAATTGCGATTCAAGGTCAAGCCTATGTCAAAAGGCCAGCTCTTTGGGAAAGGACTCTTGGCTTAGTGATGGGAGAGGGATACAGGCTGGAATCCCACAGTCTTGGGTGGGACCTGCCGGCTGAGCGTGTGCAAGCGTGTGCAGCCCCCACTCACCCGGAGCCAGGTGGCCGGGCGGGAACGATGCGGTCACAAAGGAGCCTGGGCCAAGCTCTGCCCGCACGCGACACCGACCTCTCCCCTCTGCGTCCTCTGCAGACGTCGCCAGAGTTAAACCAGCTAACGCAAGTGTGGCCTGGGCAGGATCCAAAGTCCAACGCTCTGATAAGTCACAAAACCATTTTCCCCGTACTGGGGTCCCATTTCCATCTTAGTGTTTTCCCCTCTACACCCGCTGCCCCCACGAATTCTCTCCTCCACCTCTTTAGACACACGCATCATTTACTTGATGATGCGATAGGCTGGAACTGCCATCCAGGAAAAACGCACGGAGATTATTTGCAAAGGCTAAAAAGCAGGTGTTCTCAAGCTTATCTGAATATTTTGAGTAAATCCCTGTTTTGAAATGTAAATGATTCTGCAGTCTGTTTAGTTTGAGATAAAGCAGCGAACAATGAGTTAATCCGTGTTTTATGCAGTTCATTATCAGAAGCCTGTGAGGAGGCCAGACACCTTTTCAAGCACAAGAGAGGTCACAGGCAGGTAGATAACTCCCTGCCCTCCGTAAATCGCATTTATGGGATAGGTTATGTGCGATATAAACGGACCAGGGTATAAATGTTTTATATGTGCTTACATATGCAATACAGAGAGATGATTGCTTTAAATATTTATTCAATATTAAACAGCTCAGTACTTTATAAAATTGTTTCGTTATTGTTCACGCAAAAGCAGATTTCTTTTTTTTTTTTTTTCCTTCCCGGGGTGAAATTGAATGTATTCCTCTCTGAGAGACACGATTTAATCTTTCAGAGTGGCAATGGCAAAGAGCGGAATCTCTTTGATTTTTTTTTTATTATTATTATCTTTAAATAGTTGCAAAGGAAAAAAAAAATTGAAAACACAATCATCTACCCAGGCCGTTAAATTAAATCCCGTCCACATTCTCCTTTCTTCTCTCATGTCCGTCCAAAAGCAAGCAAGTATCTCCCAAACACCAGGAGGCCCTCGGAAAAAGAAAAGATGGTCCAGGGATCTGGCAAAACAGACAACTTGGTTTTAGAGAACATTCCCGTCGCTAATACCAGAGCCCATCGTTTATAACCGAAGCAATTATCAACCCTGATCTAATTCGGAATCCTTTGCACCCGTGTTCTGGGATGACATCTCGTAAACGCTTTTTTCATCGTTGATTCCGGGGGGGGGGCGGGGGGCGCCCCTCATCTTCTGCCTTGGCGGCCCGTTTGAGGGCTTCCTTTCGTTTTACTCCTTTCCCTTCTTTTCTCCTCTCACCTACCAGCTTCTTGTCTCCATCTTCGTTTTCCCTGTTTCCTGAGCGCTTCCGCCCCCGTCTGCCGTTCTTGGCTTCCCGTGTCAAGGACACCCTTGGGCACGCCGTTTCCCCTTTCCTGGCGCAGAACCGGCCGTCTCCTGCTCTATTTATTATGCTTCTGGAGGCCAGCGGATTCTCCTGGCACCGGCCGGACCTCCGGCCTTCCGTGCTTCTGCACGCTGAACCTTCAACTGGAGAGGTTTCTCCTTTTACGTAGCCTCGATGTGAAAAGGATCACTTCAAAGAAAGAGAGAGACTCAGAACACGCGCGCCTTCTCTGGGAACTTGTGATACGGTTGGCAGTGGAGGGCATTTGGGGGCAGAATCCAAACAAAGAGAAAGACCCTTTTCCCCGGTGTCCCCAAGGGCCCCCTACGGCAGCATCTCTCTGCCTTGTCTGCTGAAGACCAGGGCCAGGCAGGGTTTGCTGAGGGCTGAGTCCTGCGTCTGGAATGTTGAGTCGTAAGTACATGTTTGCATAGCTTATTACTGGGGAGTCCTACAGCCGCTCAGACGTGGCTTAAGAGATATGTCAGTTTGTTTTTTATTGATTCTATTTTTAATCGGGAGTGACCCGGGAGTGGCATTATGCTTCAGCTTCTATTGACTCCTTTCTGATGGCATTAAAATGTGCAAATCCTTATTTTATTTATAACCAAAGCAGCGCCGTGAAAATTACCCGAGGCTCCCAGGGTGGCTCAGACACATGCCCGTCACCAGTGGATGTCAGCGGCAACGTGGAGCCCTGACACCTCATTCGCAGCTCTTAGAGCAAATCTGTCTGCAGATGTCTGATGGCAGCCAAGGTCGCCGCAGCCGGAGGAAACAAACGAGAGCAAGGAGGACACATTTACTAAGTCAGGTAGTGCTTATCCGCAAACCCGGCTCACTCCTTAGGTTTAGGATGGGTTGCTCTCGGCGACCCACGGACGGCTGTTTAGGTTGTGTCGGCCGCTGTGGTTTCTTAGGCCGTTTCACTCTAAATGGTTAAACTGTTTTGTACACGAGACTTGAACAACTCTGGCTGAACAACCACCGATTCAGTGGGCACTGCGAAGGGCAGAGAGCCCTGAACAAATTCTCGCCCCTTGGATATCCCTGGAGCACAGAGTTTGCTTGATTTCAAGGCAAGTCAACAGAAACGAGTTCTTCTTTTCTCCGAAGTGTATTTTTTTATTTCAGAGACGGAGATAGTGCCAGAGGAGGAAGGGGCAGAGACAGAGAGGGAGAGAGAGAGAGAGAGAGAGAGAGAGAGAGAGAATCCCAAGCAGGTTCCACGCTGTCCGTGCAGAGACCCATGTGGGGCTCGAACCCACGACCGTGAGAGAATGACCTGAGCCGAAACCAAAAGCCAGTCTGACGCTTAACTAACTGAGCCCCGCAAGCGCCCCAACAGAAACCAATCCTTACTGAGCACTTAGTATGTTCTGGAAAGGATGCTAGGTCCTTTACACAAAACTGGGTTTACTGTGAAGGCACAGAGCCCAAGGGTCAGGTCCTCCCCTGGAAAAGGGGAAAACCTCTGCATGACCCCAGGAGGGAGGCTAGCAGTTCCGTATTCACAGCGTTGTATCCGTTTCCTGAAATAGGCCCCCTCCTCCAAACTGAATTTACAAAAGCTTGACCCGCCTTGATTTGTGTATTTCACGACAATCTTACAGTTGTGTGAATTGGACAATGATTTAAATAGACCCCCACCACACCAGAAATCAAAAGAATACATTGAACAACAAGTCAACTATCAAAACGTGCTATTTCTACTAAACCCCAGTTTGGCACTTTTATGTCAGCAAAACGTCACTCTTCATCAGGTTTGCTGATTGGAACTCCATTGGTTTTACTGCGTTTTTGTATTGAACAGGTAACTGCTCTGTGGTTCGGTAATGGTATAGCCATGGAGCTATGTAGATGATCGTAGGTTTGTTACTCTTTAAAGCTCATTCTAGGAAATTCATTTCAGTTAGCAAAGGTGTCCATGAGAATCTCTCCCTCCAGAAAGAAACAATTCTCAGGATTGCAACATACCACGGTAGCCTGGGTCAGCGCTCAAGGAAAGGAACTAGAATCAGATGGACATTGTTGACTTCGGAATGGAACTAAGATATGAGTCCGAGAGTAAAGGACACCTCCTGGTCACAAGGCATCAGATGATCATTTCCCACTTTACCACCTCCGTACCCTTATCTGATTGATTGATTGATGGATTGATGGATTGATTGATTGGCTGTGGTTGATTCCTGGGATGTGCACATGGCCTGTGTCCCAGCTGCTTATGAGCCATAGCACGAAGCCTTGACAAAAGTAGGACTCACCCAAGATCTGTAGCTCTTTGTGCCTTCAGTCCCAACCCCCCGCCCCCCACCTACAGGCCAAAGTCCAAATTCCTCAGCAGGACACACAGCTGTCTGCCTCCTCTTGCGTCCAGACCACTGGCTACTATTATCCCACAGCAGGTGTCCCCTGCTCCACCTGCTTTTCCGGTGCTCTGGACAACCCCCTCCCCCGCCCCTGCATCTTGTCCACCTGCATTGGACCCCACAGTCCTCACTCTGCTCCCTCTAACCCCAGCAGCCGGCCATGTGGGGAGGGCGTCTCTTCTTCCAGGCACCGCCTCCAGCATCACGTCGCAGAGGCCACCATTCCTCTCCACCTGCCACTCCCTGGGTGACACAAATCCCTTTTTTTTTTTTAATTTTCATTTTTTGCATTTATTTATTTTTGAGAGACAGAGAGAGACAGAGTGCGAGCGGGGGAGGGACAGACAGAGAGGGAGACCCAGAATCGGAAGCTGTCAGCACAGAGCCCGGCGCGGGGCTCGGACCCACAAACCGTGAGATCATGACCTGAGCCGAAGTCGGACGCTCAACTGACTGAGCCACCCAGGCGCCCTGACACAAATCCCTTTGAAGGCAGCTCAGATGGCTCTCTCCCTGACATCCCTAGTTTCCAGAATATTCATTGCACTGCTTGAATACAGGACCATCTCCCCTCTTTAATTGTCCATTCCTCTAGTGGGCTCATTGGTGTGCAAGTGTTTGGGGTTGGGCATCACTGGTTAAGATGTCCCTGGTCTGAGTATAGAAATGATGGCACAATTTTTACGTCTTCCAACTTTTGCTTGACAGCTCGATTGTGTAAATTTCTTTACCTTCTGACTTGTTTTGACTCTTGAATCCAGAGTGTTGAAAGTTGTCAAGAGAGGTGCCTGCCATGAAGTAGGACTTCAACAGGTTTCTATCACCCATATTTCTCTAGCATAGACCGCCATGGACCCACAGGCCACAATACATTTTAAGAAAGTGAATCAATTTGATTTAAAACGATTTTTTTTTATAAACCGATGCAAATGCCAAAGGGTATTTTTCTCTCCCCAGGGAGGAATAGATTTCTAGAGTCTGATTTTACTGGGAGGCCATTTTCATTTCAAAGTAAGTGTCTGCAGCGGCACCTGGGTGGCTAGTCACTTAAGCCTCTGACTTGGGCTCAGGTCATGATCTCACGGTCTGTAGGTTCAAGCCCAGCGTCGGGCTCCGTGCTGACAGCTCAGGGTCTGGGGCCTGCTTGGGATTTTGTCTCTCTCTCTCTCTCTCTCTCTCTCTCTCTCTCTGCCCCTCCCCCACTTGTGCTCTGTCTCTCTCTCTCTCACACAAAAATAAACATTAAAAAAATGTTTTAAGTGTCTGCAAAAGTCGAATTTTGCTTCTTTTCATTCTTCCTCTTTTCTAAGTAAGCGGCGGAACCTTGTCTGGGGAGGAACATGACTCCGTTTGCTGCTGCTACTGCTGCCCCCTGATTCACAGATGTTTCCGCGTGGGATTCCGTGTCCAGAAGATCGAGTGACCGATCCATAGTATGTTATAACTAAAGCCAGAGACAGACATCAAAGAAAGTACATTGAGGAATGTTTATATAATTCAAGGAATTATTCATTCATTCTGCTGCTGATATTTCTTTTGTCTAACCTTCATCGGGAGAGAGTATAGGATGGCCGTTGTAAGCCAAATGCCTGACCTTGAACTCAGACTCTAGAGGGCACAGGTCTGTGGCCTTGCCTGGCCTCTTCATCCTCACCCGTAAAGTTGAGATTACATTTTCTCTGTGTGCGTAAAGGAAAGGGGTGGGGAGGGCAGGGGCCAGGGAGGGAGAAAGAGGAGAGGCCTCCATAAAAAATAAATGTAGCAACTGGTGCCTCAGAGGTTTTCTTGCCAGGTTTAAATGAGATGCAGAAAACATGTAATCGACACTGCTCTCGTGCTGGTTTCCTTCCTGTGGCTTTTCTTAGCCTCGACCCGCCCTCTTCAGCTCCGCGTCACTGCGGGCTTCTCCCCACCCACTTACCACCCGATGGTATGTGTGGATATTTATTGCCGTTTAATTGTTGTACATGTCGCGGTTTTGTCTTTCCACTAGATTATAAGCATCCTGAGATCAAGGGCCCTGGGTGCAGCCTGTTCCGTCTTCTGCCACCCATTCTCACGTTTGTCCCTGGCCCCTGGGTCCCCACCGACGTTCTCTGTCCCTGCGTATTCTCAGCCGTCCCAAGTGATAAAAGAGGAAGCGATAAACAGACCACAGATTCAGTTCCTGACCTAAAAGACAGGATTATTGGGCAAGCTGGGGCCAAGTCATTGTGGTTCACTGGGAAATATCACTCAATGACCTGCTGGTTGCCAAGAAGCAGACAAAGAGCCTTCCAGAAGTGGTCGGGGCTGCAGGGAGTTACGAGCGTTGCTTGACATTTTCTGCCTTTGGCACTGGGACCTCATCTTACTTATGCCATGTGTTTGCCCAGGCCCTGGTCACCTCCTACTGTTGACTAGATCACATCACAGACACTGAAGGCCCCCAAATATCCGTTGAGTGAAGGACAGGAAGCCTAATGATCTGTGTGCCTGTCTTTTAAGGCTATATCTTAAAATGAACCGATGACCCATATTTAGGTCCAAACATTTTTGTAAAACCCAACCATGCATATGCTAGAGAGAGGCTTACAAAATATTCTTTGGGGGTTTAAGAGCTGTGTTCCTGAGGGGAAGAGGTCTGAGGCCTCACTTTGGAGGCTTTGCCTTCTTGGAACATTCTCCAGCCGTCTGGAGACACAGTTGCAGCTGTGATCTGCCTGCCCCCCGGACTCCTTCTGAGTCCCCATCTCCAGAAAGGAAGGCATGTCTGGAACCTGCTCCCCTCTCCCTCCCAGCAGCCCTTCCTTCTCATCAGCTCACAGCAACATGGTAGGGTTCTCCTACGTCTTTCCTCTCTTGGGTCTCAGAACTTCTAGCCCTGCCTGCAGGCTCACATCTTAAAGGAAATACTTCTTCATAAACAAGAGGAAGGTCTTCTCTCCGGGCAGGCAGGGGACTCACTCATCGGTGAACACTGAGGGCCATTTTCCTCCTGCACCCCCAGAACATTTGATTTATATTAAGTGAAACAGACTATCTTTACAAAAACATATGAAAGGGTTTTTTTTTTTTCATAATCAAAACTCTCTGTGGATGAAATGTAGATCATTTTTGCAGTGTTCCAAGCAGATCCCAATCGCGTGTGTGTGTAACTTTAGCCAGAGGTCCCCTTTTCCCTGTTGGGTTCAGTTCTGGATTCGTCGCATGTAGGGTGTAGCTGCCTTGATTCGTGTTGGACACGAAATCTCTAAAGACAAAAAGACAGTATGTGACTGGCTTGATTTTCCCACCTCCAGGCTCTCCTTCAGGGTACACTGAGATAAGCCACCTCCCAAGACCCCTGGCAGAGGTGGGTTGCTAAGCCCTGTATTGTAATTATTAATAACAGTATGGGTGATAATAACAGGAATGGGTGTCACATATCAAGCAGACCTGTAGTGTTTCGTATACATCATCTCCATTGGCCCCATACAGAGGGCAAGAGAAGGTAGCCCTGATCAGTTAAGTATACAAACAATGCAGATTTTAAAAGTTTTTTCTAAGTCAGAATCCTCTCTTTTCCTTCACTGATTGCAAAACCTTATTATGGCCGCTGACATTAGCTTATATCACCTATCTAGTTTTCCTGATGTCAAAAATCCTTCTCTCTCTCTCTCTCTCTCTCTCTCTCTTTTTTTTTTTTTTAATTAGTATGATGCTACCTCACTCTAACAACATCTTCCCAGACCGCACATCCAGTTTTGGACGTGACAGATACCCTTGTCCGACCCCTTCTTCACGAAGGCATTTTCATGCCTGCTATAGAGATGTAGCCGGGCTCCTGAAGCTACGACTTGCCCCCAAACCTTATATCTGTCTCCAAATAGCTAACATCCACTTTCTTATCCCAGATCTTTTAGACTTTAACTGAAAGAAACTTCTTTTTATTAGAGCCAATTTTTTTTTTTTTTCTAGACCATGTAATAAAGAAAGGCTTATACGGGATAGAAACAAATGTTGAAGACCAACCAGAGGCCTCAGGCGTCAGGACCCGAGTCCACGGCCCTAGAATAATTAGAGAAGCAGGGTCCGCCGTTACGATTGTTAACACTGCAAGCTAATGAAACACAGACCTGATCCGAAGCCATATTCTATTAAAAGGGATTCGTTTGCAAGAGGCAGCTTAATGGCAGCTGTGTTACAGTTTAGGGGGTTTTGATCTGTCCTGGTATCATTGACCACTCACATCACCAAGCTGCGTCCCCATTTCTACAGGAAAAAAAAAAAAAAAACAGAGCGAGAAAGATTTCCAAATTGCCTTTCAAACCTAAGAATCTATTAAAATCCCCCGAATATTAGCCTACACGAGGATGAATCCCCAGTACAAATTTATCCCCGTTTTCGCTATGAAGAGTGTTATTTCTCCTGCTTTTAGACGCCAGGTTTTCTCGTAAGGCCCCCGGTCGGCGGGTCTCCCTGACACACAAGACCTCGTCCTGGGGCAAAAGCTGGGGCCTGAGGAGAGAGATCCAGACAATCCGAAAGCAACGCAAACAGGCGTAAGTTGGGTAAGTTTCAGACCCAAGGAGGTGTTCTACTGAGTTTAAAGTTTAAAAGCAAAAGAGGAAGGAACACTGAGCTCCAAGGCAAAGCTTTCTAAAGAGTTGTGCTTCCATTCTTCTGCGCGGACCCGGGGCCTCTTTCTGGCCCAGCCTGGGGAGCAGCCCCGACGGGAAGATGGGAACGTTTGCTTCCATCAGAGCCAACAGAGAGGTCTCTCCAGGAGCCGCTCAGAAGATGATGCCCAAAGTCTGAGCGAAGCTGAGGAAGACTTATTTTTAAAATATTTGAATTGCAAATGCTAATTTCACCCCGAGTGAGGGATATTCATTTCTTCCCTTTTCAGGACTGATTTTGAAAGGCCTCGCACGGAGATTGAAACAAATGTCCTGGGAGACCTTGACTACCACATATTTATCAATATTTTACTGGAGCCGCTGTGCCGCTGTCCAGGCGTGATAAGGATCGTAGTTTGTACTCACGGCCCCCAGTTTAGGGAAACAAAGCTACCACCTTCTTTAGGAACCGATTTTGTTTTTTAAATTGAAATGCACTTTTTAGGGTCAGGGCTGTAACTTTGAATAAAGCCTCAAGTTAAAGGGACGGACGCCGATCAAGGAATGAGTTTTTCTCAGAAGAGGGATATATACAATTTGTGTATTATGTATACCTGTGTATTACATGGCTATGAAGTCTATGTTATATATTATTAACTATATTATATAGACTTACTAAATATCAGCATATATCAGGTTGCTTCTATTTATACACGTATGCAATTATTCCTATAACTTTTAATACATTAAATATGTAGCATAGGTAATCAGATAGATGTGACTCACTGGAATAAAAATACACGTGACGTAAAACAGAATTTCCTGTATTGATCGCTGTGGGCCCCTCAAGGGGGAGCCTACAGCTTGAACTGGCACCTGAAGGAGTGTGTACCTCTGCCCTGAAAGTGTGTGCTTCCTAGGCTTGTGCACTCTCGCACACACACCGCCTTGCAGGGGTAGCTCACTCCTTCACTTTCTTTACAGTTCCACCGAGATTTCCACAGGGAAGGAGGTTGGAGAGCGAAGTGTGCCCCCAAATGGATACAAGAGGCCTTTTCAATCCAGGGAGAAGCCGCTAATCCAATCTAAGGGTTTAGGGTATTTTAATGTCCATTTATGACGCTAATGCAGGTTAATTGGCATTCCTTCTCACGACTTGCTTCCCTTCCTTACTTTTTCCAGCAGGTGGGGGTGGGTGCTCTGCACTGTCATTCAGGTTTGGACCTTGGGCTCAGGACACCTTCTTGTCCCCCTCCCTGGAAGGCCTCATTGTCTTTCTAATGGAAAAGCTCACCTGGAAACCCAAGTGAAGGTTTCTCCACCTGGAGTTTCTTGTGGTCAGCCCCACTCCTAATTCGGAATGGTATCTTAAACTCTAGACGGAATCTTCTGCTTAAGATCCAGAGGCCGTTTCCCCAGATGTCTTTTTCTCCTGGAGGTTGAGAACAAAAAGGGAACATGAGTACGTCTTCTGCATTTCCCTTGTAACGGAAGCATATGGAACTGCATTGCACTGACGACTCAAGAAAAAACTCTGTGTGTAAGAAAGAGTCGCCCCCCAGAAAGTCACCGCTGACATCTTACTGTATTTCTGTTTACCCCTACCTTCCGCTTCTTTGTAGAAATACAGTGTCATGTCCTACTTGCGGACCAATAAACCAACAAAAGAAAGACTTCAACATCGGCGAATATTCAGAAGCAGCATTTAGCAGAGGGAAGGAAAGGAACATCCCCGGCCTCCCCGCCGTCCGGCCAGCACCCGGCGACAGTCTCCGTGCGTGTCCACGGCCATCGTGCGCTGGTGCGTGGCTCTTGCCCACGGTTCTCTCGTAAAGCGTGAGGCAAAATGAAGTCATGCTGTATGTAGAATTTTGTTGCTTGCCTTCTTTCACTTAAGGGTACCAGAAGCTTCTAAGAGGTGGGTGGGCCAGGAACACAAGGACTAAGCTGCCATCATGGGTCGGGGCTGTCATTTTCTGCCCCCTGCCTTCCAGCTGCCTCCTGGAGCATGGGGGCTTTGGAGAGGCGGTTGTTAAACTCTGGGCCAACCTTGCAAACCCCAGGGCACTCGCACCTGCTTCCCCACGGTGGGAGGGCTGTGAAATAGCCCAAGGCTGAGGAAGGTAATCATTTTAATATCTCAGGAGGGTTTGCTCTGCCCCCAAATCCCACTAGACTTTTTTTTTGGGGGGGGGGGGATATTCAGAACTTCCTAGCAAGAGTTTGCTCAGTCACATAAGCTTTGTTTCAAAATGGTTCCAGAGGCCCCTGGTGAGGAAGTTTGCAGCCCGCCGATCTCCCCTAATGCTTAAGGTGCTGTGGGTGCGTGGTTTTCCTGGGCTGCCCTGAAATCTGACCCCTCGAGGCCACAGGCGCTGCTGGTCTGATGGGGATGGGCCTCTGGGCTGGCTTCTCTGGGGTCTCCATCCGGGGAAGGACGCACAGAACACTTCTCAACTAAGTGCTCCAGGGAAATCGCATGTCTCTGCCATTCTGGGAGAGACGCCCTCCCTCTGCAGGAAGCCTGGGGGGCTGGAAGGAGACTGAGGGCTTGGAGCACAGCCCCTCGGACTGAGCCGAGGTGGTGTCCCGACAGCTTGGAGGACAAGCCTCCGCACCCCTGTTCTGTGACAGCTGTGTAGTCACTGCCACCATCGGTTTGGAGCAGCGTCCAGGATTCTGTGTAGACACGTGTAGGGACTTGAGCATGTTTAACGCACAGGCACACAGCTCATGGACCATCATTACCTTCAATTGGGGGCCACGTTTTTCCTTCTAAAATTAGGAGCACCGTCAGTATTTACTGATTTCGGGCATCTCTAAGGTCTGTGGTTGAAAAGCAAAAACATCAACACAGCGGTTTTTGTTTCCTTAGACACGCAACAGTTTTGTGTTGGTTGATGCTAAGTTTCATTGACGCCCGTGTTACAAAGTTAAGATATATTTTTTAAAAATCTGTAGTAACATTCAATATTGTAATGCAGAAAACATCATAAAACCATTATAATGTCCAGAATACCACAAATTAGTTTCACAAAGACCTACTTTGAAAGGAGACCCATGAGCAAGTTTTCATTATTGTTTCTGTGTTTCTTTTTCATTTTGTTCCTTTAGCTTTGCTAATTTTAACCTTGACTTCCGTGGGGGGGGGGGGGGGAAAAAAAAGAAAATAAAAAATATTAACTGGGCAAACTTAAATAAATCAGTGTTTCTTTTCCAACTTTGTGACCCTATCTGCTGTTAAATCCCCCAGGAGTGTTTCCAGTTTGAAGGGGAAATCTAATTTCCACACTAACCGATCCAGACGTGCTGGTACTTTCTCGTTTTTTAACCGTAACTTGTATTTATGTCTTTAGGAACATGACACCATTACATGTGTGTGGGGTGCAGTGTGTGCGTGCGTGTGGTTGTGTGTGTGGGATGCAGTGTGCGTGCAGGGACCGAGAAAGTTCCCTGGCGGCTGCTTTCCACAGAATGGAGTCGAAACTTCACCCAGCAACTTAAGTCCTTTCAAAATGTTCCAAATACAGCATGTTTTGAGGGTTAACTTTTACTGCTTCCCAAAGGTCGTTTCCACCCCGGCCAGACAGGGAAAAGGAAGCCTTTAAAACACCCCCCGTTCAATCTCCCTGTACCCCGCTCCTCGACCTCATGCCACCCTCCAGACTGGTCCCCCCAGCCCGGCCTGGTCCCCCCAGCCCAGCTCAGCAGGATCACCGCCGTTCGTCCTGTTCTCTGCAGGCGTCCCTGCCCTCCGGCCCGAGGGGCCTTCTCAGGTCCCCAGACCGGCCGTGAGTGTGAACACTTAATTGCCACTGCCTGAGCGGCCTGCTCCCCGAGGGCACGACAGGGTGGCTTCTTGTGGTCAGCTGGTCACAGCAACGATGGCTAACGACCACAAGCACGCGTGGGGCCACGTGTGCACACACACGTGGAGAAAGTGTTTCACGCGGGGGGTTAACGGGGGACCACATGAAAAGCCGCTCAGAGATCCCAAAACGCTCCGAG
This sequence comes from Herpailurus yagouaroundi, assembly GCF_014898765.1. NCBI lineage: Eukaryota > Metazoa > Chordata > Mammalia > Carnivora > Felidae > Herpailurus > Herpailurus yagouaroundi. The sequence goes on from NW_024412419.1 coordinate 3,741,944, forward strand.
ATCAAATAAGGTGAATACAGAGGGTTGATCACTGAATTTAACAATAAAGACAACACGCACGGCTTCGAGAAGGGCAATTTCCTTCCAGTCCTCTAGGCAAGAGCCTGCTTTCAGTGACCAGAGAGGGAATGAATGAGGGACACCGGACGCAAAGGGTGTAGACGACATCACAGGGTTTGGCAGGTAAAGAGGGAGGGCAGGGACACAGTGGGAGCTGGGACGGACGTGGAGTCAATAAACACCCTTTGGTTTTAAGAAGAGAGGAATTAGAGCACGTCTGCATTCGGATGGGATGGCACAGGGAGAGAAAAACCTGATGAGTTAGTGACTCAAAATACAATAAGGGTCACAAGCAGACAAAGGAATGTGGGATCTAATTCCCAACAGGGTTGCCCGAAACGGGAGGGGCGTGGAGAGGCCATTCAGTAGACGGAGGAAAGGCAAGTCTGTGTTTCCCAGATGCGCGCTCTGAGAACCCAGAAGCTCTCCTGGTTGCTGCCATCGGCCCCAGGACTCGGGAGGCAAAGCCCTCAGCTGAGGACCAGGGGTGGGGTGAGTACTGCGGGTGTGACGGGGAGGAGGAGTGAGTCGCCCATCTAGGAGAAGCACCGACAAGGAGTCAGGAGCAGGCACGGGTCGTTGGGCACCATGGAGATCCCAGTTAAGAGGATGGTCATGACTCTGAAGAGAGATCTGTCCTTGAGGGTAAGGACGTTCCCACATCCGTGTTCGGCCTCCTGGGTACGCATGGAATAGGCAGAGAATTCGATTTTACCGGGGCTTTCATGAGCAAGTCAGACGGAGAGAGCAGCAAGGGCGGGCTTGTGTAGACAGCTTGCATAGACGGCTTGTGTAGACGGCCCATGGGAAGTAAACCAGAGCAGGAAGAAGGCAAGGGACTGGGCAGAGGGGTCAGTGCAGCTGCTCCTTTGATCCTGGGGACCTGAGCTCCCCCCAAAGGGCCCACCTCCTGTGATCAACTTCAGAGGTAAGGATTTCAACCATCCGACTTGGGGGGATGGTCTAGTTCCCATATCTTCCGGTCGAAAGAGACCCCCCCCCCACACACACACACCACCACCCCACGGCAGCGAGCCTCGGTCAGCACACATCCTGACATTCCTTCATGATGGAACGGATGGTCCCTGCTTCTCTGTCCAACCAGCGACTTCTTTGAGGCGTGTGTCACCTGCCTTTTTTTTTTTTTTTGTTTTAACGCAAAGGCCCTCTCCAGCAGTTTGCCCCTCTGTCTCTCCTCCACCATGGGGGACAGCTCTCTCTGTGTCTGCCCTTCCCCATCAGAGTAGAAACATGCCAGACTCTCCCCCAGTGTAAAAAAAAAAATCCGCACATCACATTCCCCTCCAGCCATCACTCCTCCATTCCTCTCTTTCCCTTCACGGCAAAACTTTACCAAAAGTGTTTGTACTCCCTGTCCCCAGCCCTCTCGTCCCATTCTATCTGGCTTCGCTTATTAACCTTTCGCCCCCGGACTGCCCCCCTGGAACCACACGCCAGTCACAGAGACACCTGCTGCTGATGTCACTGCAGCTGTCAGGAGCTGGCAGCAGTGACCGGCACGCCCAGTGTCATTGGGCCTTGGAGTACAGCCGTCACTTGTTCCGAAGGTCACGCTCTTCTGGGTCGTCTCTTTCCTCACCGGGCACTCTTCGGTGGTCCCTCCTCCCCTCCTTAATGCCTAAATGTTGGGACACCCCAAAGCTCAGTTCTCTGATCGCTTTCTTTTTCCGTTTATAGTCCCTCCATCGGCCACATGACAGGGAGCGTGGCTTTAAATACACCTGCCTTGAAATTCCACCTGTCCCCTGAGCTCTGGATTTGTTCTCCACCTGGGACTCCGGTCAGAATTGCAAACCCCGCTACTCCTGAGTCTTCCTCCAGCATCTATACATGTTGTGGGTTGAATCATGCCCCCTCCCCTCCATGTGTTACCGTACCAACCCCTGGTTCCTCAGAATGTGACCTAATTTGGAAACACGGTGCCTGCAGGCATAATCAGTAAGGTGAGATGGGGCCACCCTGGAGGAGGGTGGACCGGTGTCCTGATGAGAAGAGGGCCATCTGGCCACAGGGGCACACATAGGGAGAATGGCAGGTGAAGACGAAGACAGGGCTGGGGGTGATGCCGCAGAAGCCAAAGAGACCCCCGGAAGCCAGGTGGGAGGGGGGCACAGCGTCTCCCTCCAGGTCTTCAGAAGGAGCAGCCCTGAGGATGCCTCGGTCCGAGACTCCCGGCCTCCGGAGCTGTGGTGATGTGTCTGTGTGTTGGGCCCTCGGTGTGTGGGGCTCCGAGGCAGCCGCCTTAGCGCACTGGTTCACATGGTTCCGCCATGCTTCTGGTTGCTCTACGCCCAAAGCCGACCCACCCTCGACTCTTCCCCTCGCACGCCCACACTCAATACCCTCCCCTTCCCCCCTCCACCGCTCCACCCTGGACCCAGTCCCGGTGGGGCACTGGCCTCTTACCCACTCCACCTGTTCCCTGCTCACCCTTCTAGCATGTTCCTTACGTGGCACCAAAACTGTCCAACGGAAACTTGCCAGATTGCATCATTGTTCTTCTCAAAAACGTCATCGCTTCCTAGAGCCCTTCAGAATGAGGACCAAAATCTTCACAAGGGCTGACAAGGGACCCAGACTCCCTCCAGCCCAGGGGAAACGGCTCAGCCCGGCCCTGCCTTGAACTCTCTCACGGCTCACGCACAATAGGGCTTTGGTCCTTGCTCGTCCCCCCCTCTGTCTCCTTCCCAGCTGTTAGCAGCTCTCCCTGCTGTGTCTGCACCATTGCTAGCTCTCTGTGTCCCTTCCTTCAAGAATTTGCCCCGCGAACCTTAGGTAGCGACACGCGCAGAGGACAGGGCCCTGTCCCCGTAGAGAACGGGGCTCAGCGCGGAGCAGAGCTCCCTGAATTGTTGGTGAGTGGCTGTGTGAGTAATTAGGGACCTCTCCAAACCACGTCCCTCCTCTTGCTTCAGGGTTTGTAGGCTGCCATGAATTGTCTCCACCCAGGGCCAACCAGAGGAACACATTGGCCTCTTCAAACCGCTGTCACTGTGAGCCCCCGTTGGTACAATTTCTGGGGGTCTCAGGGGAGAAGTCAAGCAGCGACTAGTCTTGAAATCAGGCTTTCGCCATGATTGTTTCCAGCACACCGGCCCAACCCCCTGGAGAACTGATGTTCGAAGCCGAGGGCCACCGACCCAAGAGTGGGTAGCTACAGCATGCATTTAAACTAAAAGATGCTTTATGTGCTGGAAAGGCAGCTTGTAAGAAGATGATGTATTATAGATCATTAAGCACTCTCTAACATTCTTCATGCTAAAAGTCGGCAGAATTTTCAAAGCAATTTCCTTAATTATTTTCTCACGTGTGTGTGAGCCCGAATTGTAAAATTTGGAATTCTGTAACGATTCCAGCCGTATTTCTATTTCACAGTGTTTCAAAAAGAAAGAGTAGCCAAGAGATAAGCGTTTTGGATCCTGACCGTCCTAGAATAATTGTTGAAGGCAATTATAGCACAACCCTTCTTAGCACAACTTTTTCTCTGTAATGATTTTTCCGACTGGCTTGGTTTTCCCATTTTATTTTTAGATGCGTACGGCGTCTGATAATACTCAAATAGATTACACCATGGTGATGTCTATTTTTTTTTTCCTTTAAGTGTAGTGGGTTCGTTTGCACTAAAAATAACCCATGACTTTGGAGATCGTGGTCATTGTAATGTTGTGTATTAATGGAAACAACCTTTGCCTTGCCAGGAAAAGAAGAAAACCAAGGGAATTGGGTGAGGAAGGCACTGGGATTTCTGTCACTGAGGCTTCATGAGCCACCGTCGCGGTGAGATGGTGACAACTTGGGTCCATCTGACTTCTCTCCGGGAGCCAGCTCGTTACTGCCCACTCAGAGCAGCTGCTGGCCCACTCGGGCACCAAGGGGACACGGCAGATGTTCTTGAGTATTAGAGGTGACCCATGGGCTCAGCGACACAGAGTCTAATTGAAAAATCCGTTGCCTCCCAGACAGGCTTGCTTCATTATTGCTTCCTAACTAACCAGAAAGGGTGAAGGCCCCAAATCTGTTATTTTATGGCTAGAGTGGCTCCCTGGGTCCCCAGCTTCACACCGTTTTATTAATTTGTGTCGTCCTTTCCCAAAAATAAATGATTTTGGAGCCAAACTCGTTACTTACACATAAAATAGCATAAGGAGTCAGGCTGAGATGTCAGCAAGGCAGAAGAAAAAGGCTACAAAGTGGGTCCAAATTTATTATCTTTATTTTTATGTCATCAGCATGTCGCTAAAAGTCGTTCATAATAAAGGCTAATTTGTCTTCACTGATACCCTCTGAAACAACCGGGGTAGAAGCTGGAGCTGATGAAGGTCTTAAATACTCACCCATCTTAACCTCTGGCCAGGAATCCTGCATATAAGGCTCTGATGAAATCCACTAAGTGGCATGTATGACAGTTGTTAAAATACGCCCACTACATCGCCCAAATTAGTGCTTTTTACAGTATGCAAGCCAACTATCTTATCCTCTGACTTTTGGCAAGAAAGTTGCCAATATCCTAATTCTATGGAAATATTTCCTCCGCCCTCCTTACAATGCCAAAGAGTAAATTTGATTTAGAGCATGGGCGTTCTCATGAGTGAGGTACGGTATCGACAAGACCGACGTGGGTGCCTGAAAGTTCTAGAATCCAGAGCGCATTCCGTCCCCGTGGACACAGAGAGCTCATGAAACAGATTCTTGCTGTATCTCCCCCAGCTTTAACCAAAGCCATTTCTTACCTTTATTCCAGAGGGAAGAATTTCTTTTCTTATTTCCTGGGAAAGAAACATGAAGCAGGCCACTTTTTGCTCGGTTTATCTGGTGAAAACTGAAACAAAGCCTGATCCGCCTGAGTAGAGCCAAGGCGACACCAGAGTCCAGAGCTTCGAAGAACACACGTGGAGTATGACGGAACAGGTACACTGCGAATTACATGGTTTCCACCATTTTCACGAAACGGCAAGGCTTCTGCCTCTGAAAATCCGGAGGTGCCACTAATCTCTCCAGAGACACAGTTATAAATTTGTAAATCAGGTGAGACAGAGAGGAGAAGCGGGAGCTGAAGGGGGAGAGCAGGAGACAGACCTTCTCATGAGCAGCGTCTCTTCCAGAAGGGACTTGAAGGCTTCCGGGCATTAATTAATCGGAACGTGTGTGGGTGAGACTCATTAATTTAATGCTCTGTGTGATCCGAAGACGAATCAGAGCTCTATTGGTGTAAAATCTCTCGCTAAAAGTTCACTGGTAAAGTGCACCTCACATCGTAACTAAGAGAAGGTTACATTCTGAACATCACCGCGTCTTTCTCCAAAGGCTGAAGACTGTTCAGACCCTCCAGTCTCTTGTTCCGACGCCCAGGAGTTATCATCATCCAGGACTGGCTATTTCACCGTGGAAGGGATAGGAGATAAACAATGCCATAAAAATATTGTTCCTACCTTTTTGTTTCTTTTTCCTCTTCTTTCTTTTCCGATGAGATGCCTTTATTGTTGGGTTTAACCATGAAAAGAATCCATGTTCTTTTTTTTTTCATTGTCAAACAGAAACGTTTAAATAGTACAGTCAACACCGTCCAAAATTTTCCTCACTGTTAACCAATGTTAACCAATGTTGATCATTTTGTGGACAACTGAATATCTTCCATGATCTGTCCAGTAAATAACTGGTCGTGCGTGGTCTCAGCTATTCCAAAGCTCACAGATGAGACAAAAATCATGTGTTCTCAAAGTTACCCTTGAAAATTCCTGAAGCTGATAAAGCCTTTCAATAAGCTAAACAAATTCAGGCTTTCCTTCAAACTGTTGAAAACAAAAGTTTTTTTTCTGTTTTTTTTTTTGTTTTGTTTTGTTTTTTTGTTTTTTGTTTTTTTGTTAAGAACAAGACAGAGTGGCTTGCTCTCAGGGACCCCAGGGTACCAAGTAGCTCTCTTCAACCCTGAACTCCAGTGCAGGAAGATGCTCACGGTCTGGGAATCATGTGACCTCAGAAATGGCTTCCGTCACGCCTCTCCCGGGCACACACCCTGAGATCTCTGACGGGCAAAATTAATGCCACTACGTTAAGGTCCCCATTCCTTTTTTTTTTTTTTTTTTTGGAGGGGAGGGTGCTCAAGCACATACGGCTGCATCAGTTCGTGTACCCCTGTTGCAATATTCATATTATATGGCTTTCTTCATGAAGGATGACGCTGACATATTAAGAAAACCATAATCCCTAATTATTTGGACTTAATTTCATATATAAATGGTCTCAACCTCTTTGCCAGATCTTTCTATCAAAGTTTCCCATTCGTGGATTATTGATTCCTATTATACTTTCATACAGGCATCCAGGGAAGGAACGGAGTGAGAGCAAACACCACCCAACAGTGCAGGTTTGGGGAGTTGTTTTCACTGACCCCAGTTGCAGACAACAAGTTGGGTTGTTTTTAATTTTCACTGAATGTTGTAATAATACGGCCCATCTCCCGAGTTCATTTCTTTCATTACGAAAACCCCTGTATGTCTTAGGATGTTGTCATCAAATAATCCTTTATTTCAAGGAATTTTTTTTAAATTTTCCTGATAAAGCACTTATTTCCTGATGCAAATCTTCCAAAATCTACCGTTAATGTATTCTGCGCATTACGTTTACTCTCCTCTACTTCTGTCCCGGGCTGTTTATCTGTCTTCAGAAGGAGGCAACTCTTTGTCGCCCCCCACCTGGGTCCAAAATCACATGGGTCAATGTTTGTCCCTCTCTCCTGCCCAGCCACCTGCCACCGTTTGCATTAGCCCTCTGCCAGGGGGACAGAGGGCTGAGTGATGAGGTTCACGTCATCCGTTCGGTAACTCAGGCCTTCTGGAAGGTGCAGGAGGCGCTGGGGCCCTCCTAATTCAGGCCACAATCCCTGAACTACAAGGACGTAACCTAATCTTTTAGGCGTGTTCAGTTTGGCTGTCGCCAATTTCTTCCATTCAGGCTTAGGGGCCATTGGACAAACCCAAGTCCTCTATCTTGAGGGCTCGTTGTCTAGCAGACGGCATCAGTTTTCTCTTGGTTTTTAGTTCTGAAAAAAGTTCTTCAGAAACTATCTCATGTTTTCCCCTGTCTAGCCCCTCAACATCACCGTTCCAGGCCCCCCAAATCCCCTCTTATTAAGTTTTCACTAAGTCTAGTCAGCATATGCGATGTCTTTCTACTTTCACCCTGACTTGTACTTGACTTTCCAGTTCTGCTACTTCTGCCTCTGAAGGTGCTGTTGGATGTGGTGGAGAAAAGACCTCCAACCAGGGGCTGTCCAGGCTCATCACTGGCCCCCGGGGCCCCTGGCTTCCCCCCCCACCCCGTCCCCCCAACCCCCAACTAAAGTGAGCTTCACAGAACTGCCTTCGCTGATTTCCTATTTCACACCACCGCCCTCTTAGGAAGCAGAATTCTGTAGAAAGTCCTCATGCCTTCTTCATTGTATTGCTTTTGGCGAACATTCCTCAAAATGCGTGTTATGATACCAGTGTGATCCCCAGCTTTGCATCAAGAATTATCGTTAGCCTTTTTGACTCTGAGTTTGTTGGTTTGCTTTGTTTGTTTTTTAGTTTAATCTGTTTCGGTGAGAAGCATTTTAAAAATCTGTGCTGAAAATCCCAGTGTTCCTCGAATTCTCTTATTTCTTCCTAAGACCGTTCATGCTCTCAGGCTCCAGAGGATTTCTTTGCTCTGATGTCACTTGGCCCATGTGAAATGTTATGCATCCTTACCAGGCTGAACTCTAGGAGTGCCAGCCCCCGTTCTTGCCACCTTGGCTCCACTGTCCCCCAGGGGAGCCCCAACGGATGTCCACCCGCACCTTTCTCCCGCCTGAACTCAGGCTCCCAACTCTCTCGTGCTCAGCTCTGGGTGGTTGGTGAGTTCCTGCACCTTAGCAACCACCGAGGTGGGGAAGAGTTTCACCTTCTGGCTGACAACTCCACTATTTTTTTAAATTTTATTTACTTATTGAGAGAGAGAGAGAGAGGGGGAGAGAGAGAATCCCAAGCAGGCTCCACACTGTCAGTGCAGAGCCCGACGTGAGGCTAGATCCCAGGACCTATGTGATCAGGACCTGAGCCGAAATCAAGAGTCGGACACTTAACCTACTGAGCCACCCAGGCGCCCCTGACAACCACAGTCTTCATCGGTGGATGTCTGAGCTCCCTCACCTCTCATGAGGAGAAGGGACCAGATACAGAACAGTAATCTCTACCCGTACAAATTCCTTTTAAATATCATATCTCTGATCAATTTTAAGGTTCTCTTATATAGGCCAGAGGCGAACACTGAAGGGACAGGCAGTTTGAACATGCGCCCGCGGGCTCTGAGCGTGTGTCTACCTCTTCCGTGCACGCGCAGTTATCTGGGGCCTTCGACATAAGGTCCTCAGCTGAGATTCCAGAACAACAGGAAGTGTGCTCTTGAATATCCTAACAGTACTGGCTTCTCCTGGTCTGGGTTTTGCCAAGATTGCCCCTCATGGCTTATCATCCTTTTTCCAGACGCGGCGTCCTAACCGCCTGGAAAGGCACCCTTGCCAGCAATGCACCTTGCCGTCCTCTCCGGAGGCAGGTGAGAGAACAGAGACCTTAAACATGACAGACTGTCCGCTCCCCGGGACGGCACGGGCTGCTGGACGGGCCCGATGTTGCTGAAATTGTTCGCTGGTGCCCAGCACCCGTATCCACGGGCACGTGTTTACGCTGCATCAGTGAAGGACAGGGGGGCGGGAGGCCGCTCGCCTGCCCCTCCCGGGCTGGAAGCTGTCTGGAGGAGGGGGGGAATGAGCAAAGGGGCCAGTGGGAGCACCTGCTGGAAGGAGGGCGAGGGGCGGGCAAGAGTAGGCGCATGGACGGTCAGAGGGAAGCTTGCCCCGAGTCACTAACGAAATGCGTTGCTTCTGGAATACCACCCAACGTGCATTCACTGATGGACTCCTGAACAGTTTTAGTTCCTCTTAAACATTCTTGTGGCCATTTAACAGCTCATCTCCCTGCTTCTAGTATATTCCTTCCCCCCCCCCCCCCCCCCACCTCATGGCCAGTCACTCTAGGCTTTTCCAAAACTAACAACACCCGGGTCCCATGAAGCTCGGTAGACTGGGCCCGGATGCTGCTGATGAAACATTTACCTAGTAAAACCCACTCTGTGCTGCAAAATGCCCCCAGATTCGAATCCCTTCTGGATCTAAGCTTGGAAGCAAATTCTCATCGATATAATTCAAGAGCCAATTAAGATTTGGAGCCACGCTCCCAAAGATCCCGGGATGTCAACGTTTCAAGGCTTTGATCAGAGAAACCAATCAATTGAAAGGTTTGGAACTGTTCCAGGACCCAGACAGAGAGACCCTGCTGGGGGGGGGGGGGGGGGGGGCCCCCGACCCCCCCCCCCCCCCCGGCTGGGGGGGCGGCCCCCCCCCCCCCCCCCCCAGAAGCCCAGCCCGGCCTGCAGTTCTGAGGCATCCGACCTTGGACCTCGTACATTCCCGGGGCCCCACTTCCTGCCGCGACCTCTCCTGGCAGCCAGGTCGTCCCGCTAATGCCTTTTCCACGTGGGCCAGGCGGAAGCCGCCTTCGGTGGGGTGGGGGGAGCGACGTCTTCTCAGCTCATTTTCGGCTGTGTCCCTGGGTCACCACGAAGTGTCTCGCACAGACTTACCTTCCTAAAAATGTTCTCATCGCAGTGGGGCCTGGCAGACATGGGTTTTCCTGTGTGTGTGTGTGTGTGTGTGTGTGTGTGTGTGTGTGTGGTACCACGCTGAGAAGTTTCCAGTGCCTCAGACGTTCACTGCCGTGACCTGAACCTTTGGCTTTTTTGCCAGGACAGGGCTTAATAACGCAGGCCAAGCGGTGGCCGGAAGAAGGGACAAAAAAATAGCAGCTCTGTTCCTTACATCAGAGCCCAGGAACGACCGTCTTTCACGGAGCGTGTTGTGTTTGTAGGTTAGTGACCGATGCCCATTTTGCAAAATCATTCGTGCTGGGTGCTGAAAGCTGGCCTCAGAGCGCCAGCAGGGCTGGCCAGGCTCCTGTGTCCGATTTGGTCAGTGGGGCCCGGGTGTCAGGCCGTGTGGACCTCTCTGATCTCTCTGATCAACGGTAGAGACATGGCGTTGTCGCAGAGGGTCCCAGCCAGCCAGAGAGCATGGTACGTCCTCGCTGGCCGTCACTATGACACCTCGATATCTGGGGATGGTTTCTGAGAAGACCCGCGTTTGGTGATTTCTCGTCACCCGACCGCTGCTCTGATTAGGGCTGTTTGCTCGGATGTCTCACGAGTACGCTTGAGATGTGCTGCTGGGCAAAGGATTTTCCGGATCGTTTTGGAAAGAAAATGCAGTGACGTTTTGTGGGACGGCCCCGTGCCGGGCCCCAAGCTAACATGGGTTTGAGAATGAACATGCCAGGTGCTCTCTCGTGAGCACGTAACGAGGTTGTTAAAATTATTCCTATAAATGCAGATGATCCCGGGCCCCCCCGCCCTTGGCCAGCTTTATAAATGAGGCCTTTCCCCGGAACCCCAGGCTCAGAGACAGCTAGGCTGGAGTTTGGACTTCACATTTTCTCATATGTGAGACCAGCTGTCTGGCTCAGGTTCATCAAGCCAAACTGTCCACGCAGCTGCTGCCAGATGGCGGGCGATGCTGCAGCCATCTGGGGTCACGGCGATTCGCCCTCGGAGGCTGAGACACCACGTGATGCTGAGGTTCCCGGACGCCACAGCCGGACCCCTCCTGCCACATGCTCATCGGCCACAGCCTGAGTCCGTAACAGGACTTCATTTCATCTCGTTCCCTCTACCGGAAGCGAGACGGGGGCACACGGACTGTCCCCCTATGCAAATCAGTGTTCACGTGCAGCGTTAAGAAACATTACACGGCACATGTACATGGCACAGCCTGCGTCTGTGTCTCACGCAGCGGGCAAGGTTCACGCCATCCGGAAAGGGCCGCTGCATTTCACCGCTGTGTTGGGGGCCGGTTCGCATCCTAGGGGGAGGGTGTTGCTTACAAGTCAACCTGGGAGAAGGGAACCGCACGGGGGATAGATTGAGGAGTTTCCCCTAGAGTTAGTCCTGGCACCTGTTCAGGTAGCCATCTTTGCAAGTGGTTGGAGTAGCAAAGACGAGAATAGGGGACACGTGATTAAGTGGGGGTCTGAATCACCTCAAACCGCACCGTCCCCTGCAGCAGCCACCAGCCACGTGGGAGTGTTTAAATTTAAACGTAAATAACTGAAAAGGTAGTTTCTCTGTGGCACCGATGCACTTCACACGGCTAACAGTCCCGTGTTCAACAGCCACGTGGGACTGCACGTGGGGAGAGAGCGCTTGTGGCAACCCGGGGCACCGTACTGGGAGACGCTGGCCCAGCAAATGGCAAGCACTTCAAATTGCCCGATGCGACTCGTTGGGACAAATGGATAAATCTACAGGATGGACTTCAGCAAGAACGCCTTCAGTGGATAAGAAGGAAGCAAAAGGAAAATTCACTTTATTTCAAAGCTCAGAATGGGAACGCACCGCTGAGCTCCGGCCAGAGGAGGGAAGGACCTTGTGGACTGACTGTGGCTTCTGAGACGGCAATTCTGTAGAATCCGAGCAAAAGGGAATGTTCTCTGGACAGAGATTACTAGTTGGACAAAGACAGGGGGCTTACAACAAGAGGGCGAACATACATCGTGTGCCCGCTCTGTGTCAGTCGCTGCGTTGGGTGCTGTGGATTTAGCTGGGTGTGATTTAACCAGGTGTATTCCGGGTAGAGGCCCTGCTCTTGGCTGCCTGCTCAGTGCAACCGTCAACCCAAACCACATCCTGCACTTTGGGAAGCTGGACAGTTCCATCCCGGGGCTGCCCGCTGCCCCCAGTCTGCTCTGCTCCTGAAGATCAACAGATCCCAAACCCTGACAAATGCCCTCCTTCGATCCCTCTACGTGATCAGTGCAAAGATTCGGGAGTATGCGGCATTCGTCCCGTGACAAGATCCTATGGAAAGATCGCTGGGTTTAGAACCACAGGAGCTGAGTGAGAGTCAGAAGAAGCCCCGATGAACTCTGGGCTTCGAGCCAGTCACCAAGCTCTGGAATATTATGTCCTCCTCCGTAAATCCACAATGCTAATTTCCTCAAAGTACTGATTCAAAAAATGAATGATATAATTGTGAAAACAGTGCTCAAAAGATATTAATGAGCGATGATAATTGATATGCCTATTTACTGGTTGACTATCATTTATTTGTATGGTTGTATTCCCTCCCCCGAATAATCTGGTAACCGCTAAAATGTGGGGTTATTTTATAACTTATTTTCCCAATGCTTTAACACAGTGCCTAAGATACAGCTTGTATGAAACGCGTTATGTGTTTGCATTTGTGTATTTGCCTTAGGTAACAAAAGCCAACGTTCATTTATCACTACACTGGCTGTCATCGTGTCTGAGACACTAATCACAGCCCATCATGCCACACTCCCCTTGCGTAACATCTGCTTTGCCCACAATTCCTGCTGTCCCCAAAGGTAATTTTTCTAAATAAGCGATATCTCTGTTTAACCCTGATCACAACTGACTAGGCTGGTGGGGAAGGCAAGACCCTGAGACCTGACCATGCTCCATAGTCACACACAAAAAGAAAACCAGGGGGACCAGCTCTCAGGAGCTCGATGTAAGGAAAAGAACAAAGCTATCGGTTATTGGTTGGGTGTTGCAACCAAAGGCCACGGGAAGTCGAGGCTGGAAATGGCTTCCGTATGCTTGCTTGAGTCATGGAGAAGAAACCACGAGTGAGGAAGGGAAGAGAATGGAGGAGCAGATGTGCAGAAAGAATCTGAGATGCTGTTGAGTCCTCTCTCCTCCCAGAGTTCAGGTTTCAATTCTAAATCCCAAGAAGCCCAGGGACTGTGGTTACATCCTTGGGTACCTGGGCCATCGTTTTGATATTCTTGGGCTCTCTTGAGTGATTCTTTGTAACTTGGAGCAGAGCATGTGGGTGGTGCAAGGCCCAGCTGCCATCTTGGTTCCAGTTCACTGCTTCGGCCACTGAGTCCAATACCTGAAAGATAAAAGAGAAGGCACTAGGAAGTGGATGCCCCACACTTTGTAAAGGCTTTGGTCCAGAACCTCTATGGAAAACACTGTACTGTTGATGTGGTCAAGACTCTTCGGGAGCCCTCATATATTATTTTTCTCCTTCTAGCTTAAGGCAAAGACTAGAAATTAGCTAGGGTTGGCTAACATAGAGACTCAAATATATATATGAGGGCTAAAATTAAAGTTTCTGTCCTTCCCACGTAGCTGTCCAATGTGGACGTTCCTGGGTGGAGTGGGTCTTTTCCTTGCAGGGACTCCAGGACCCAGGCTTCTTCCAGGTTGATGATGTCCTTGTCACCTGCACCTAGCTGGAGAAAAGTCCAGAGGGTGTTCTGGAAGCCTTGGGTCTTCCTCTCACTTCTCCTACGTCCTGTTGGGGGACACTGGCCACATGGGCCAGCTGTCAGGGAGGCTGGGAAAAGTAGTTCCTAGCTGCATATCCATGATGGAAAGGGATCGTGGATGTTGGGTATAAGCCATCTGTGACAGTCTTGCTTCCAGCCTTCACTCTCCTGAGCCCAGCCCCAGGACTGCTTTTCTAACTCTTCCAAACAAGAGAAACCCCGAGAAGCAAGAATAAAGAAAGCATAGTTCACAAGAGAACAGAGCAATCTGGAACGTGAAACATCTTTCACGCTACAGATTCCGTCGTTGGCACCATGAACACCCTGTGTCCCCAGGACTGAAATACATCTCACAGAGCCCCCTTTGACAGAAAAAGGTAGGTAAAATGAGGTCTTTAACTCCTCGTCCATATTTGAAGACCTCGTTAACATTTATCACTTACAAAGAATTTCCGTGCCACTGGCGGATCTTCACAAAGACATCAAGAAATAGGTATGATCATCACCATTTAGTAGAAAACTAAACAACACTTCAAAGAAATGAGTGGAGTGGCCAGATTTCACATCCCTGGCGAAGAGGGGATTCAAACCTGGGTCTTCTGACTCTCGGCCGAGTGCTCTCCACCTACCTGTTCTGATAATAGTGCAGTAAGCATCGGGCTGGAGCCTCAGGTCCTTCCGGTGTTCCAGAAACCTGCACAGGCTGGCAGGTCTGGGGCGGTGGAATCCTGGAGGTGAAGGTGTCCCAGGTTGCAGAACATCGGACAACTGGCCTCCATTGCCCCTTCATGCCTGATGCGGGCTGGCTGGGAGGCCCCTCGCCGCCAGCTGTGGGAACAGTCGGAGCACTTGGAGAGGTTTCCTCATCAGATACTAATCACAGATCCTGTCTCGGAGACTCTGTTGGTTGTTTCAGCCTGGTGGGTGCATTATCATCAATAATTCTGAATAAACCCCACGTCCAGTTAAAAGGGGATTGGGGGGGGGGATTTGGTTTTGTGTCCAGAAAACCAGTTCCACGTGCTTCATAAGAGAACTCTTTTCATTACTCTCTGCCTTTAAAAACGTGCAACGTATTTGCAACGATAGGCCGACGCACATCTACTGGAGAAGAAAGAAGGAAGGCATTCCTTCATTTCACGGACGTGATCTGCATACCTGCTATGTTCTCAGCGGTAGGATGTTGCTGGGAGCAGACACAAATTCCATATGGTCCCTCCCTCAGTGACTGAACATCTCGTATTATCACTGCCTGTATCTTATAAAGGTGACCATGATTGCCGGGATGTTTCGGTGTGGAAGTAGCTGAGATTCCGAAGCGTGAGGATTCGTGGTGTGCCGCCAAGTTCCTCAGAGCCAGGTAAGTCTGGTGGGCTCCCGAACAGCATCCTTGTTACTTGGATGATGGTGGCACGCTGGCTGCTGCTGGTCTGCCTTCTCCTGTCACAGATATCCCCCCCCCCCCCTTGCATCCTGACCTTTTCACTCCTTACTGGCTTGTTCCTGAACATGTTCTGCCCTGGATTTTTTCATTCCATGCACCCTTGGTTCCAATACTGCCTTTGGCGGATGTTTCTCCTTCTCTGCTTCCTCCTCCTCCTCCTCCTCCTCCTCCTCCTTTTCCTTCTTTCTCCTTTTCCTTCTTCTTCTTGTACCCTCTGCCAAAATCTTGTATTCTGGAGTAGATTCTGGGACTCCCATCTTCATTCTTCCTTCTCCAGGGTGGTGGCCATCCACTCGATGACTCCGATCACCATCCATGAGCTTTGGGCCACCCACCCAATCTCTTCTCAGCCTTTGTCTCTTATATCATCAGACTCTTATATCATCAGACTCAGGTCCACACTGACAACTTGAAGACACTTTAAATCCCATACATTCCAAACAGGATGCTGTCTTCCCCATGATGAACCTAGTTATTCTTTCTGTGCTTCGATCTCAAGAAAGAGATACAGCATGAGCAGCCGTGTTCTCACCTGACCATGGGAGAATCGTGGCACCACTCTGGAGGCGCAGAGCAGTGAAGGCGAGACGTTCCCTTCACCGACTGAGGAAGCTGGCCTTGACACACTCCTGCCCAATTCCAGATGCTCAGGAGGAAACACAGCCCAAACACTGCCTCTTATCTTTTCTACCTTGGGAGTAAAAGTGGTTTTAAAAGTGATAAAAACCATTAGGCCATGTGATTTTCACTCTCCTACCCTATTTTGAAAATACAAACGTGAGAAAAATTATAACAATGATAAAACTAGAAAATATAAGCTCAACCCTCATCACTTACACACACACAAAGATTTCTATTGTTGCTTTTCCTTTGTCTTCGCATCTTCTGCAAATGAAGGACCTTGTTCTGTTGACTACTTTTTGTTGCCTCCAAAAAGCAGAAGCCATTGGGGCGCCTGGGCGGCTCCGTTGGTTGAGCGTCCGACTCTTGATTTCGGCTCAGGCCGTGATCCCAGGGTCATGATATCCAGTCCCACATCAGGGTCCATGCTGAGAGTGGAGCCCGCTTGGGATCCTCTTTTCTCTCTCTCTCTCTCTGTCTCTCTCTCTCTCTCTGCCCCCCCCTCTTCCACTCTTCCCCCTATCTTCTGCTCTCTCTCTCTCTCTCAAATAAAATAAAAACACATTAAAAAGTCTAAAAAAAGGAGAAGCCGTAGAAATTGAGTCAACATCTAACTTGCTGATTCAGAAAAAAAAAAGAGGAAGAAGGAGAAGATGACCATCGACCCCAGGAGTCCCTTTCAAATGGTTTTCTTTAATGAGGTAACCAGCTACAGAGAAGCGCAAGATGGACCAGGAGGGGAGGTCTACGTGAAGAAGACTTTTCCCACCAGGCTGAAAACACCTGATCTGGCAACATTTCCATCGTAGCTGAAGACGGTTCACCTCAGGTGCCCACAGCCCGTGTGTGAGGGCTCACTGCTGGTTCCCTTCTTGACACAACTTAGAACACAGAGTGTACTGCTCAGAAAGCATATTCTATCCCATTCCAGCCCATTCCATTCCATTTCTTCCAAAGCCCCATTGTAATTCGCTTGATTTTTCATTCCACTGCTTTGAAAATAAGGTATCACATGAGTAGTTTTCAGGAAATGATCGGACCAAATAGGGCATTAAACAAAATGCATTATTGAGGGTTAGTCTACTGCTTAACGTATATCCTCTCCCAAATGTGCATTCACGTAGAAAGCTGGAGGGGAAGAAAACACAAGCCAAAAAAAGCTGTCCAGATGCATTCTGCTTCTTAAAACTAGGAGATGTGCAGAGAAAGTTCAGCTTTTAATATTTCAACAGAGAGGACAGCCACTCCGGGATGATTTTCGTGCATGGCGTTTCATTTGTGCAGCGCGTGCCTCAGACGGGTAATTACGTCTTCTTAAGTATGTATATTTTTCTTCAAGACAAAACATTAGTTGAGGTTAGGAGCTAATTCTAGTAGACTCCATTAGTGTGTGTGTGTGTGTGTGTGTGTGTGTGTGTGTGTTTTACTTATAGTTATCCACAACCCCACCATCGCCAAAAATGCCTTCACATTGACAAGATGGAATTTTCTTGACTTGCTACCTCCCTTTTGATTTAGGGGGACAGTGAGGCCTGAGCTGTTTCCAATAGTCGTTAAAATTTTAACAGAATTTCAAATACAAAACATGTTCCCTGCCCTCTGTTATTTATTTATTTATTTACTTACTTATTTACTTATTAATTTCTCATTTGCTTAAAAAAGTGACACGTTTTCCTAGATCTGGTTACAATATCCACTCCAGCTTTTTTTTTTCCCCCTTTCATGCTTGGTACAGAGCTAGTTAGTTTATTCTGCCCCTAAACACAAGTCCTTTACCAAACTCCAGTGGTACCCTGACTTTCGTGTTCTCTCTCACCAAGAGTGTGGGAAAGACAGGTGCCTGGGTGATGGATTGGGGTTCCCAGAAAGGTCTTGAGACATGATAATCCTTTATGGGATAATCCTTTATGGGATTCAAATTTGACACCTCTACAGTCTTCCCTCTTTGCGGTGAAAATTTCATTTTTCATCGGTTCGCCAAATAATTCCGTGTGCAGTCACCCTTCAATTAATCTTGAATTAATTTTTAAATCTCCTGCCTCCTGATACATAATTTGCCATAAGAAAATGCAGGGCGGTCAGCCTTCCATTAGACACGGGTGAGTGGGGTCGGCAGACAGCCCTTCCAGACTCACACGAGGTCCCCACGTCGGTGGCAGTGACCGTCCTGCAGAGCTCAGGGCTTGGCACTGGCTGCAGGCTGCAATCTGAACCAGGTGTCTCAGAGCCAGGAATAGGCTGCGAGTGCATGTGGAGCCGGTTTATGGCCCAACATGCTGGCAGGGGACCAGCTTCCTGCTTTGAGTACCTTTCTCCATGTCCCAGCAGAGCCCTGCCCGTTTCTTCTGCCACCCTCGGCCTCACAGTGAAAATTCGGGTCAAGTCTCAAGGTCACTCACATGGCAACAGAAGAGGGTGACGGAGTGATCGCCGGGTACACTGGGCTTGTGCGCTGCAACCTTCGAACTCGGCAGAGCACGGTTTTGTCCCGCGCCGGGCGGTTCAAGTGATTAAAGCCCAGGGCTCATGGAGGTGGGGTCAGGGTTTCCATCTCTGGAGGCGTCAGTTCACCTCCACCAGAGACCAGGGGCGTCTGCTGACGCCGGGCGCAGACAGAGGAGGCTGTGTGGACCAAGCAGCTGGCCCAGGACGGAGCCATCAGTTAAGCACGCTCTGTGGGCTCAGCTGGTGACAGGTGGGAGCTGCCTCTGCTTTTGGTGACGGGTTTTATGAAAGCAGTTTTCACAGAGCCCCTTGGACAAGTGAACGGTGTTCCCCAAGATCAGCCAGGCGGCCTACGTGATGCTGGGCCCCCCCTGCCTGGGGAAGCAGCCCCCTTGGTCCGTGCAAGAAAGGCTACGGTTCGGAGCACCTGCGGCTCAGTCGGTGAAGCCTCAGACTTCGGCTCAGGTCATGGTCTCGCAGTTCGTGACTTCTATCCCCGTGTCGGGCTCTGTGCTGACAGCTCAGAGCCTGGAGCCTGCTTCGGATTCTGTGTCTGCCTCTCTCTCTTCCCCTTGCACTCTGTCTGTCTCTCAAAAATAAATAAACATTAAAAAAAGAAGAGGAAGAAAAAGAAAGGCTACTGTTCTGCCCACAGCAAGGACATTTATGCTCCTAGTGACAGGGGCTGGGAGGTGGCGACAGTGGGCCCCACAACCTGCTTGCTCTGTGGGTCTGAAGGAGAGAGAACGGGGAGCTTCCCAGACTTCCGGAAAACAGAGACCAGAAAACGCATCATTGTCAAAATCAGGGAAATTAAACATGACAGAAAAGATCATAGCATCTCTGTCGTTTTTAAATTAAAAAAAAAAAAATGTAATGGATTTTGTTTATTTTTTTAGCAGAAGAGATGAGGTGGGAGGCTGGTGTTTTAGAGAAGTCTCAGAATGGTTTACTCAAGCGTATCCCTTTATTTATGTATTTACTTATTTATTTTAAGTTTATTTATTCATTTGAACCAAAGAGAGAGGAAATGCACTAGTGGGGGAGGGGCAGAGAGAGCCGGAGACAGAAACTCAAGCAGGGTCCACGCTGTCAGTGCGGAGCCCGATGCGGGGCTGGAACTCGCCAACTGTGAGATCGTGACCTGAGCTGAGGCCAAGAGTCGGACGCTTAACCGACCGAGCCACGCAGGCGCCCCATAAGCAGATCCTTTTAAACACACACGTGTGCAATACTCCGAGCAAATAGGAATCAGAAACGTCTACATGAAACGTGGTCCAGTCAGCTGAAATGCCTGCAAGGCCAAAGCATCCGTCCTCCTACCTGGCGAGGGGACAGTTCCCTGGACCCACATCTCATTTTACACACCCGCAGCTACACGACCGGGGAGCTGGCTGCTCCCTACCTGCACACGGCGATAAAGAGGCCAGCAGACTCCGCCGGGGGCTGCAAAGTTAACCCGAGGCCGTGGGCCTGAGCTAATAAAAACCAAGCCCATAAGGCCAAACACCAGGCATACAAAACCCAGCCTCAACGATTTTATTTATTGATTAATTTTTTCATTTTCCGGAAGTGACAGCTCCTTCCAGCTCTGATCCAGAATAAATGAAGACGTTGTAAAAATTAAAAAGGGTGGTTGACGTCTGGAGGCGGCTTCCTCCGAGAGCTAAGAGTGTGAATATGTGAACCCAGCAGACAATTATGATCGTATTTATTATTCACAATGTATTGTTCACAAGGGTCGGAAGAGGACGGATGAGGAGCACCTGGTTAGGACACCTGCCTCTCTGTCCGCAGAAGGGATGCGTGGTGTCTCCATCTCATCAGAAACTGGCTATCAGTGTGTATGTATTTTCCCCAGGGTTATGTGTGTTTAAAAAAAATGAAAAAAAAAAATCCTTGGGTTTCAAGCGAAAAGAGGCAATAAAAGACGAGAAGTAGGGGGAGGGCAGGAAAATGACAGGTAACCAAAGAAAGAGTGAAGGCCACCCACGTGCTTCTTACCTATTTTTCGCAGTCTCCAAAGTTGGGGGGGGGGCCGAGGGGACCCCGCTGGGGCCCGCTGCCCCCACACCCGCCACCCGCCACCCATGGTCTGGAACTGTGAAAGGAGCAGGGCTTTGGCACGGGAAACTTGCCAGTTGCAGCCTAGGCTCTCCCGTTGGTGAGCTCTGTGATCTCGGGAAAGCGTTCCTTCCGGACAACAAGGGAAACGCCCACGGCTCCCAGGATGGTGGTCGGGATGAGTAAGACCCTGAACAGTCACAGAACACGTCCGTGACATACAGCGGCTCTCAGACTTCTCTCCAGTGTTAGAGAATCTGGGAACCAAACATCAGGACGTGACACTCTCATTGCTGCCAAACTCAGTTGGTTTGGCAAGATCACGACAGACCTAGCCAGCAAGTCTGCTACGTTCTCTACTTTTTTGTCCAAAGTTTCCGGAACGTGTCGAAATCTAGGGGCAAAGTGGCTTTTCCAATGAGCCGTCGTGGCAGCTGGGCGGCCAGAAGGTTTTCCCTCAAGGAGCAAGAAAGGCACGGAGGGACGGGCCCTGGACGGTAAGACTTCGCAAGATCTGGGCTCCGGTCTCAGTGCTGTCACCCTGCGAGAGTCACGTAACCGTCCGGATGTCAGCAAGCTCAGCGGTGCACGGAGGGCACTGTGATGTGTCCGTCCCACTCAGGGGTAGATGATGGACGAAGCTGCTGTTGTCAAAGCCTCCAAAACTCTGCAGCCCTTGGAACCTACAGGTCTTCTACCGGGTGCTCTTTCATTAAAACCATACAACGTGGAACACGGGCTCACTGCTCATTAGCTCAGTAAATATTTGAATCCCACCGTCGTGATGGACTGAATATTCGTACCCCTCCCCAAACTCACATGTTGAAGCCCTACTGACACCTTAACTCTCAATGTGATGAGCTCTTTGTGAGCTGGTTTGGCTTAGATGAGGTCATGAGAGTGGGGGCCTCATGACGTGGGTTAGTGCACTACAAGAAGAGACACAGAGAGCTCTCCCTCCTCTCTATCCCTCCCTGCATCTCTCTCTCTCCCCCCCCCCCGGGGGGGGGGGGCGGCCGCGCGCGCGCTCTCCCCCCCTCCCTTCCTCTCTCTCTCTTTCTCTCTCCTCCCCCACGTGAACACATATCGAGAAGGCAGCCATCTACAAGCTAGGAAGAGAGTCCTCACCAGAAACTGACTCTGCCAGCACGTTGATCCTGAACTTCCAGCCTCCAGATGGCCCAGTCCCCGTGCTGTTTCCTCACGAAGCCGGAGGAGACCAGGACAACCACGTACCTGGCACTGAGTCAGACCCCGAGGAGCACCCTGTCAGCTACGGTTGTCTTCATCTCCAAGAGGTTAGAATCTGGCAAGAAACGTATGTTCCCAAGAACTACAAGGAATCTGTTTTACAAAACCGCCAAATTCAGAACACCAAGACTCGGAGGTAGGAGAGAGATCTTCCTGGTCAGCGTGACCCCAGAAGATTTTGAGGAAAAAAAAAAACGATATTTGGACAAAACCTAGAAGGAGGGATGTTTTGGTTTTCAACAGAGAGGGATGGACTGGGTGGGTGGAGAGGTAGAGGGAGAGAAAGGGGGCACATCTGAAAGCGATATGTAAAGGTGACTACAAAATTTGAGAGATTTTGAACAAGTTTAGAGATTGCAAAAAAAACCATCAAAATTGGCTTTAATTTTGACGATACATCTTTGCAGTCCCTTAATTTATAATGAGGGGTATTTTTTTTAATTGTCCTACTTTATACACCAAGAGAAACAAATTATATTAAAGAAATCCATATCAAAGAAATCAGTGTAACCAGGCTTCATGCACCAAGGAAAACTACATTTATGGATGCTTAAGTAAAATTAATAATCAGGCAAACCATAAAAATTGGATGGTGATTCGTCACAGACTTGCTCATAGGCATGACTCAAAACCTTGATGAAACCCTGCAGAAAAGTCACCTCTCCTTCCCCACTTAGCACCGTCTGAGTAGGCAAGAGACAAATGTGTATCCCAGAATACTCCTTCTGATTTCATCCCAGTGATTTATCTGAAGCTGGCCGGTGAGGTGACTGGTTTCGCACAGTGATGAAAGCACTGGGATGCAAAAAGCAAAATGCAGTTTCAATTCTTAACCAAGTCTCTGGGTTTCAGTGTCCTTGAGGATTCAAAAGAGAAAGGGGATGAAATATATCTCCATTTGCAAAGGATACTTCTTTTAAGTTTATTTATCTATTTTGAGAAAGAGAGAGAGAGAGAGGAGGAGGGGCAGAGAAAGAGAGAGAGAGAATCCCAAGCGGGCACTCACAAACCGTGAGATCGTGACCTGAGCCGAAACCAAGGGTCGACTGTTTAACCAATCGAGCTACCCAGAGGCCCCTGACAAGGATACTTCTAAAAACATGGAGGGGTGGGGTGGGGAGGAAGGAGATACCCCACAGATACCCCGCTGATACTTGGGGATTCCTGAAAGCCACATGCCGAAGCCTCCAGAAAGCTGTATCAAAGAGGTCTGTCACTCTCTTACCACGTTTCTTTGGTCATCGGACCGTTGTGTGTATTAATATCTGCGAAGATCTTAAGGAAGTTAACTTGAAAAACTACCAGATCAGATCGTCTTGAAGGTAATTTTGAACTTAACAGTCTGTGTCTCCAGATCCCAATTTAAAATCCTTAAAGTACCCAGACCAATTTACATAAATAAGTTCCATCGTGTGTTAAGTTTCTCTCTCAGCACATAACCGGGTTCTCGACATCCTAGCATAAAGGAAGAACGGCCAACCCAACTGGCCGGGGCACCTGCCAGTAAGAGACTGTAAGCCCCAGGGACGCGCATCGGAGAGCCAGCCCTCGGTCTCAAAAGTGTGGCTGCTCTATCGTTCTGTGAATTGTTTCCATGAAGGGGGCAGACAGAATGTGGGCTCTGTGCTGCCTGATCTGATTTTGAAGAGAAGGCTGCAAGGTTTTTATTTATATAAAACCTGTCCACTTAGAGAATGTTGACAAATCATTAGTTGGAAGAACCCTTTGCGGCCATCTGCTGTGGCCCTGGAGTCATTCCCTGCCTTGTGCTGGAGCCCCTGTCCGGTGTCTCCAGCCATCTGTGCCTAAGCACAGGTGTCCCACCCACTTGCCTGTGGAGTCGGCTCGGCACCCCAGCTACGTTGTCCCCCTAATACCCTCGTCCTGCGCTCACCCAGTGTTTTATGGTTTGTAACACAGTTTCTTGATCATTTGTGAAGACTCTTTAAGAGGCCGAAATGGGAGAGTCCGAATTTCTTGGAAAGGGACTCGGGACCTACATATTCCGTGGGCTCCCCAGAGATTTCCCTGTGCGCCAACATTCAGAACCCCCACTTGAAACAGCTGCTTACGTCCACCCCGAAGTGAGGATAAGCTTTGCCCATCATTAATTCCCATAGGTTTTGCTTCGTTCCTGGGGAGGAAAAGGCCTAAGGAATGGACTTTACTGGGGAGACGTAGGCAGTCGGTCAGTGGGAGAAGCCCACCCGAGACCTACCGACATGGCAGATAGAGCTCTGTTGACCTTTCCTGTGACTCTGTAAGGTGCTCAGAGCAGACCCGTCGTGTCGTCTAGCATAGACTTGCCTGGTGGGGCGGACCCACCACAACTGATGTGTGGGGATGAGACCGGCTTCCCAGCCACGTGTCGTACGAAGGGGCATCCACACTGGAACATCTTCCGCCAGTCGCTGAAAGGGACAGGGAACATCATAGTACTTTACGGGGTAATAATGCTTCCTATTTCAGGATGGGCCTGAGCCCACCTCCCCCTCGCCTCCCGTCAGAGCACCATCTGGGAACCGGAACTTGGCATATGGGAGAAATCAGATGTGACCAGGAATAAGAATCTTCTCCTCAGGAGACCAGCATCGTATCACCTGCTCCCCTCTTAGGAATTGGCTCCAGTTTAAAGAAAAGGTGGCGTGTGAGTTTCTGCAGGTCTAGAAGGTCCTGTTTGGTTTTCAGGTGATGGTGACACCTTCCTCCAAGTGGAACACAGAAACACCCATGTGTGGAGACGTCCCCCACAGGGCCTCCTGGTCAACGTGCACAACATACATTTTCTTTTCAAGTGGAGGAAACTGAGGTTGGGGGCTACATGACCTGTCCCATGTCACCTGTCTGGTGGTGGGTGCATCAGTCAGAGCTCTGGATCCCCTCACCTCCACACAGAGCACTGAGGCCCCCAGGGAGGTTCCCTGAAAATTAGGAAGATTCCTTATGACTTCTCCTTTTTTTTTTTTTTTTGTTTTTCTTTTAATGTAAGGAACAGTACAAATGACAAAATAAAAATCACATCTTTTCTGTAAGTGCAATGCTCTGTAATTCTAATGGAACTCTTCCAGAAGAGGAAGAAATAAAAGGTGGGAAAAAAATTGTAAATAAACCAGAGTGGACATCATTCTTTATTGAGTGATTAATTAGAAACCGGGCAATCCTCAAATGCAACACAGATTTCAGCCTCTTGGTAAATCACACAATCCTGGGCCACACTCTGTGTCACAGTCAAAAATGACCTCAGCCGTTTGAAAAGTCCCATCCCCCCAGCAATCAATCCAGAAGCTCCCAAGAAAAGTGGATTGCAAATGGAAAATATCCAGCAAAAATGGCATGCATTTCTTGCCAGATAAGAAAGCTCGAGGCTCTCAAATGACATTTACAAAAGTGCTTGCTCAGAGCTTGGGCCGTGCGTGTGCAATGTTTTTCGTTGTCGTTAGGATCGCTGAAGTGCATTTTCCAAATGTTTGAGCGCAAATCACTGCGGTTATTAACCGTATTCGACATGCAAATGGCCAGAGCCAATGGCAGTCCGGAAGGGTCTGCGCTCAGCCCTGCGCTCAGGCTGGGGGGGACACGGAGAGGGGCTGGCCGTCAGCATTCTGCCCGCTCTCAGGTGGGTTTACTTTACCCGGACAACACTTCCCATCCCCGATTTCTTACCTTCTTCCACGAAGACCTTTTGAAAACCCGTTCTTAATTGGTTTGCTTTAAAATACGTTCTTTACAGCTATTTGGACAAAAGGAATGTGATCCGTGATGGGTGAAACCCATTACTCACGGAAAGCAGGGGATTATAGGCAAAGCCTTTACAGTCAGGAGAGAAAAAAGCACACGTTGACCTGGATTTTTTTTTTTTTCTCTCTCTCCATAAATGTGATACAGCTGAAGGCCTCGCCAACGCCGGTGGGAACCAAACACAGGGGTCGGGGGCCGAGGCCCGCCCTCGGAAGGCTGTCAGATCAGACCGAGACCTGGCTTCTGGCGCTCACTCCATGGAAAGATCTAGGACTGCCATCCTGTACCTTACACCCAGACACTGCTTGGATTTCCTAGACCTTCTCTGATGAATAGGTCACGTTGTGTCAATAAATCTGCAATGGATTTCTATTTAAGTTGCTCTGTTGTATGCATCAATAGAAACCTCTTTAGTCAATTGTGTATGAGAAAAGAGGTCATCATTTGTGTCGTTCCTTTGCAGGACGGTGGTCGCAAACTGATAGAGTCCTTAGACGTCACCTACTCCAAATGCATCCGTTCACAGAATTCCGGGAAGAAAGGCCGATTCCAGGATTCCTGCCCAGGCCCCTTGCCCGGGCAGCAGAACCTACAGTGTGTATTGAATCTTTCAGGGGCAGGAGGGCTTCTGCCTCAGTTTCCGCCTCTGGATCCCATCGTAGAGACTCTTACTCTCTAGGCTGAGATGTGGCCAGGAACCAGCATTTTGACAGACTCAGCTTCTAATCCAGATGGTCTCTGAACACACGTTACCTTTCAATTCACTACAGCCATTTTCTCCCCCAAATAATTTCTCCTTATTACAATTAACCCAGGGCACAATACGAATGGCCAAAGCATTCCCTTTTTCAAAACTTAATCTTCACAGTGGAAAAACAGCAATAGATTGTAAACTTGCCATTTTAGCCATTTTTTTAAATGTGTTTATTTTTGAGAAAGTGCAAGACGGGGAGGGAAGGACAGAGAGGGAGACAGAGGATCGAAAGGGACCATTCACTGACAGCCACGAGCCCAGATGTGAGGGTCGGACTCACAAACCGGAAGACCATGACCTGAGCTGAAGTTGGTCTGGGTCGACTGAGCCTCCCAAGTGCCCTGATGTTAGCCATTAAAAAATTTGTTTCAATGTTTATTTATTTTGGAGAGACAGAGCATGCGTGGGGGAGGAGCAGAGAGAGAGGAAGACAGAATCCGAAGCAGGCTCCAGGCTCAGAGCTGTCAGCACAGAGCCCGACGCGGGGCTCGAACTCACGGACCGTGAGCGCACGACCTGAGCCGAGGTCGGACGCTTAACCGACTGAGCCACCCCGGTGCCTCAAGCCATTTTTAAGTGTTCTATTTGTTGGCATTGGTCGTACTCCTGTTGTTGGGCAGCCATGACTACTATCCCTGTCCGGGGCCTTTCCATATCACAGACAGAAACTGCACACATCGGGGGGGTGCCTCGGTGGCTCAGTCAGTTAAGTGTCCAACTCTTGATTTGGGCTCAAGTCACGATCTCACTGTTTGTGAGTTCTAGCCCCATGTTGGGCTCTGCACTGACAGTGCAAAGTCGGCTTGGGATTTTCTCTCTCTCTCTCTCTCTGCTCCTCCCCTCCTTAAAATAAATAAATAAACTAAAAAAAAAAAAGTTTAGAAACTGCACTCATTGAACAATATCTCCCCACCCTGCCCTCCTTCTGACCCCTGTGACCTCTCATCTACTTTCTGTCACTATGAATTTGTTTCTCCTGGATATTGCAGACAAGTGGAATCAGACAAGATTCGTCCTTTCGTGCCTGGATTATTTCACTCAGTATAATGCGTTTCTTATGTTGCAATGTCTATCAGAATTTCGTTCCTTTTTGTGGCCGGATGATATTCTGTTGTGTGGACATGTCACATAGCGTTTATTCACTCATGTGCTGATGGACACTTGGCTTGTTTCTTTCCATCTTTTGGCGCTTGTGAATAGAGAGGCTGCGAACATTTGTGTACAAGTACCTAATGAGTCCCTGTTTTCACTCTTTTACGTAGATGCGTAAGAGCAAAATTCGGGGTCATATGATAATTTCGTGTTCCACTCTCTGAGAAACTGCCTAACCACTTTCCCCTGAGCAGTCCCTTCTGTAGATCGGATAGACCACCTGTCACGCTGTGCTCATGGTACGACACACGTTTATTTAACGAGTAGACATGTGATCGTGAGTCTCGCACGTTATGTATTGATATCCAAACTCATTCTATAAAGACTCGAGCTGACTTTCAAGAATATATAAAATAAAGTAGAAAATATGAATACATACACACAGTATGATGAGATAGACAGGAAAAGAAAATGTATATATTCAGGCCATCGGAGCCTACAAAATTGGATTCTGAATTTCCTGGCAACCAATGGAAAAGTAACATTATCAGGGCGCCCGTGTGGCTCATTCGTAAGTGTGTCCGACTCTTGATTTTGGCTCAGGTCGTGCTCTCGAAGTTCTCGTGTTCGAACCCTGCATCGGCTCTGTGCTGACAGTGGGGAGCCTGCCGGGGGTTCTTTTCCCATGTCTTTTTGCTCTTCTCTGCTGGCATGCTCACTCTCGCTCTCTCTCTTAAAATAAATAAATAAACTAAAAAAAAAAAAATCCCACAAAGTAAACACCGCCTGCACCATCTGCACTGGGTGCCTCTGCCTATTTCCTCTCTGCAAAGGACCATGTGGTCTCTGGTCGCTCCAGTGCTAAAGAAAAAATATTTTTTTCCTAAGAGAAGAGCATTTTAAATTTTTAGGGGCACCTGGGTGGCACAGTCGGTTGAGCGTCCGACTTCAGCCAGGTCACGATCTCGCGGTCCGTGAGTTCAAACCCCGCGTCAGGCTCTGGGCGGATGGCTCAGAGCCTGGAGCCTGTTTCCGATTCTGTGTCTCCCTCTCGCTCTGCCCCTCCCCCGTTCATGCTCTGTCTCTCTCTGTCCCAAAAATAAATAAACGTTGAAAAAAAAAATTAAAAAAAAAATTTTTATTTGTCCACTCGCACTTGCAACTCACGCGAAGAGTCAGGACCGAGGGCTCTGGGCCACTCACCTAAGGCTTTGTGCCTGGGCCCAGCAGCTGAGCACCCCCCAGGAACAAACCTAGCCGGACCGTCTGCCTGACCACGGAGACTTCAATAAATAAGCACGATTAGGGGGCAACAAGGGAGACTCAAAATCGGTCATCTATATACGTGACAGGTCGGGAGGGAGGCCCAGGGTAGATAAATCCCTCCGCCGCAAAACATGGCTACGGCAGGTTTTCAAGCAGAAACTGAGACGGCCCAGGATTTGCCTTTAACTCACCTATTTTGTTTCCACTTTATCTAAAAGAGAGGGACAGAGCAGGCAAGAGTAGGGGAGAAGGGCGGGGAACCCCAAGCAGGCTCTACACCCAGGGCAGAGCCCAACCTGAGACTCGATCCCACGATCCCGGGATCGTGACCTGGGCCCAAACCAAGAGCCGGACGCGTAACCTACGGAACCACCCAGCACTCTGTCTGTAACTCACTTACGGCTGTGGCATCTGGCTGGCGCTTCAGGGAGTGCGGACGCACACGCATACATGGGGCAGGAAAGTGAGAAGTGACACACAGACAGAGACACAGGTGGACCATTTGCCACCTTTGCCTTGTCAGAGGCCACATCTCAGGTTCTCGGATCCCCGCCCAGAATGTGGCCCGCTAGGTGTTTGGAGAGCTGAACTGAATCGCTGGTGTGGACACCACTCCTTCAATGCAATAAGGGTGTGAAGATCCTACAAAGTCAAAGGGAAGATCCAGCAGAAGAAGGGGGAATCTGAGAATTCCCCGGAGAACCCGATGAAAACGGTAACAGCGACAACTCAAAACTCACACAACTTCCCTACGTCTCACGGCACTGGTGGAGGCAGAATGTGCACCCGGGGGGCAGGGGGACTGCAAATGTATGTTTCCAACCCTATAGTTAATGGATCCTTCTTTTTTCCTATGCCAGGATGGTTCTACAACAAAACATTGGCATTTTTCAGTTGCTAGGGCTGACACTTGAATTTCTGCCAGCCAAGTGGGGGCACCAGAAAAAAAAGCTAAGAGTAAAACAAATAGACTGTCAAAACAAAAGCGCTACAGGGCTCCTGGGCGGCTCTGTCGGTTGAACGTCCGACTTCGGCTCAGGTCATGATCTCACAGTCCGTGAGTTTGAGCCCCTGTCGGGCTCTGTGCTGACAGCTCGGAGCCTGGAGGCCGCTTCGGATTCTCCGTCTCCCTCTCTCTCTGCCCCTCCCCCGCTCACGCTCTGTCTCTCTCTCTCTCTCTCTCTCTCTCTGTCAAAAAATAAATAAACATTAAAAACTTAAAACAACAACAACAAAAAACAAAACCAAAAGCATTACACCAGCAGCTGTGTGAAGTCAGAGCACATTCGCTCAGCAGATTAATGCAGGTGCCCCCATGAAGGACGAGGCAAGGGAGCAGGGCACGCATCGTAACGTGTCAGTCAATGTCCAGGCAAACGTCTGGTCAGGCATTGGCTGCTAAAATATTCTACCGGAATCTTATGGAAAGATAGAGCCCTACAAACCTCTCTGTTAATTACTGAGATTTTGCTGGGTAGGACTTATTTTCATACACAATCAGATATGCTAACTCCTTATCTTTCAAATAATGTTTATCCTTTTCTCTAAAACCTCACCGAGATTATTAGTTTTTAGCATCTCAGAGACAGGCTCTTATTAAAAGTAAAAGTAGACTTGGGGCGCCTGGGTGGTGCAGTCGGTTAAGCGGCCGACTTCAGCCAGGTCACAATCTCGCGGTCCATGAGTTTGAGCCCCGCGTCAGGCTCTGGGCCGATGGCTCAGAGCCTGGAGCCTGTTTCCGATTCTGTGTCTCCCTCTCTCTCTGCCCCTCCCCCGTTCATGCTCTGTCTCTCTCTGTCCCAAAAATAAATAAATAAACGTTGAAAAAAAATTAAAAAAAAAAAAAAAGTAAAAGTAGACAGGATCTCGGGGAAACCATCCCATCCATCACACTGTGCTATTGTGTGACGTGCACGCTGCCCTTTCCATCAGTGCCCGGCAGGAGGGGACAGGGACATCCCGGCCACGGTCACCTCCTCCCCATGACTCTGCTGCACTGAGACCCTCACAGAAGGGAATTCACTCTGGGGCAGCTACGGCCCAGTATGAAAATGCACCTGTGCCTCTGAGAAAGGAGAAGCAGGAGGAGAAAGAGACATCGGCAAGCCCGTTCTCAGATATCAACCAATTTCTCAGAAAGGAGCCTCAGGAGACGGGAGGTGATGACGAGCCTGCCGAGAGTCACCCAGAGCCTGGGCTGGAATGTCTGCGGCCACCTCAGAAGGACCTGGTGGCGTGGGGCCCAAACCACGGGAAGGACACCCGCTGTGGCTCTGTCTGCAGGCCTCACGGGCTCATGCTGCCCCCACACGCCCTTCACTCCCAGAAAAGTGTAAAATGCAGAGAA
Source organism: Herpailurus yagouaroundi (assembly GCF_014898765.1). Classification (NCBI taxonomy): domain Eukaryota; kingdom Metazoa; phylum Chordata; class Mammalia; order Carnivora; family Felidae; genus Herpailurus; species Herpailurus yagouaroundi. The sequence goes on from NW_024412419.1 coordinate 3,772,474, forward strand.
GGCAAGTTATATATAAGTGTCCTTGTTCCAGGTTCGTCCAGGGAAAGGCCCAAAGACACTGGGGCTGGGAGGTACCCTGGAACGGAGAGGACCCAGCAGCACCATCCGGGTAGCGACCCAGAGACCGATGCCCCCCACGCACCTGCTGGTCTGAGGGCAAGTGGCGAAGTCAGTGATGGTCATAGCCTGCAGTGCTCTGGACCTCAGGGCCTCACCCTCTGAGAAACCCTCGCTTTAGAAACATTCCATTTCCTGGGCTTCCTGGTCAATTCAAATTATGGGACCCGGGGGTGCGAGTTCTCACTGCCTTCTCAAACATGGCGCCGTTGTTCCGTTGCAATTGTTGAAAACAGCTCTCCCACGCCCTGGTGCATATTGCAGGAGCCAAGTCCTTAAAATCAAAGTGAAACAAAGAAAAGACATTGGAACATCAATTTGCACGTGTAGAAATGCACGTGCGATTCTGTTTACTCCTTATCTTGGACCAACAGACCGGCCCACAGTGGTTTTCTATTCACTCTGGGACGTAGCTCTGTGTGTGTGTGTGTGTGTGTGTGTGTGTGTGTGTTTGTATATGTACACATTTTTTTTTTTTTAAGTAGAGAGACTGAAAAAAAAATCTTTCTAAATTCAGAGCGGGCTTCCGGCATTTGCAAATATGTTCTGTTGTATGGGGCATAATCCATCTCTCCCCTGCGCACGTTGGATCCAGACGATATGCTCAACCATGGCCCTGAATCCCTGCCAGAGGTCACTGGCCAAAATGGATTGAGTTCAGTGATTTAAGATCTTTAAGGCATTGTGGCAACAGACATCCACATTTTTGTCTATAAGTTAATTAAACTGGGCTATAAAACAGACTTTCCTGTGAGGTCTTAATTCTGGAACCCGGGCAATATATAATGTCTGCAATGAAAAATAAAATAATGGAATTTGCCAAACTGAGAAGTGTGTGTGTGTGTGCGCGCGCGCATGTGTAAGGAATCTGATTCCAATTTAATTCCTTTTCTGTCTTGCCCCACAGGCATATACTTGAGTTAAATAAAGGAAAATGTATTAAATTTAAAGGCTTTGTGGGGCGCCTGGGTGGCTCAGTCTGTTAAGCGGCCGACTCGGCTCAAGTCACGATCTCACGGTCCGTGAGTTCGAGCCCCGCGTCGGGCTCTGTGCTGACAGCTCAGAGCCTGAATCTTGTTTCAGATTCTGCGTCTCCCTCTCTCTGACCCTCCCCCGTTCATGCTCTGTCTCTCTCTGTCTCAAAAATAAATAAACGTTAAAAAAAAATTAAATTTAAAGGCTTTGTGATTTCAACAACAAATAGTGTATATTTTTAAGGCGTTTGGCAAAACCCTGCTAGTATTTTCTCCAAGAAAGAAAGTAAAAGTTAAAACGAACAATAATGGCAAAAATCTCATTGGGTCCAATATTTGATAAGATTTTACCGCGAAACCTCGTAATTCAACGGCAAATAAACTAGATGTGCCCCGTTTAGAAAAGTTTGACACCACGGTAGCAAACAACTGTTATCATTTACCTGAATTTACCTCTGTATGGAACCCAAGAAACCACAAGCCGATGGTCAGATGGCCCCCATCAGTGAAGATGAAGGGTTGAATGATCCCCCTGGAAGATAAGCGAAATCCTCTTTCCTTATGCAATAAATCAGATTTTGAGTCCCTGTCAAAATAGTTGGCAAGTCTTCCTGGTTTTCTGTAACCAACGGCCCCACCTTTGTTTCACGAGAGGTGGGTCTTTCAAAGTAAATGCTATTTCCGGAAAAGGGGCAGAATGTTTAAATTTCCACTTTCCACGTTACGAAATTTGCCCTTCAGTCGGTGGTCACGACACCTCAAGAAAGCTATGAAAATCAGCAGGTTTTCGTTGATCTTCGAACTGTCTCAAATTTCAAAATAATGTACCTTCGCTCACACAGAAATAGAGCAGCACAACCGAGAAAAACACCAAAAACACACTGATAAGGCCCTCTCTCAGACAAGCACCATTTCGTCCTGTATTGAGTCGAACTTCAAAAGGCAAACTCAGAGCCCCTTACGGATATATATGAATTGCGTTCAAAAACCACTCTGATTCATCTCCGGATATCTCACGCGGTGAAGCTGGTCCAGTGCCAAGCCTTGGCTCTCCATCATCGATGACCGAAGTTTTATAAACGTACATTTGTAGCTTTACTGTGGGGATCCCCACGCCAGCGTTAATACACGTGGATGGAAACTCCTCGGTGCACGAAATAAACCCACGTGCCAGGGCAGCCTCTGGGTTACGTGAGCTCCAACCAGATGGGCTGTTTCCACACACGGGCTCGTGCACACCCCCATTTCTCCAGGGTGACTTTCGCACCTTAACGATGGTTGCGTCTCCGCAAAGAGAATTACGCACGATGACCCAATCTGCGGTGAGTTACTGCAGTCATCACACAACGCGGTGCTAGAAAAGTCACCAGCACACCCGGAGGTCTTACAGCACAGCACCAGGACGGCGCTGCCCCCCGGGAAGCTGTCAGAAGCATGCGCCCCGGTCCAGGCAGTCACGGGAGGAAGCAGTTTCTGGGCGGCAGGTTCACCGACAGCTTTCGCCAGGCTCCCAGCCACCAGCACCCCTGAAGCCTCACCAATCTGCAGCTCCAGCTTGAGTGTCACCCCTCCCTCCTCTGCTAATTGGGCGACAGCGTCTCTAAGAGGGTTCGCTCGGGGACGTGGGTGCTGGCTGTGAGGTGTTATCACGGGGGGACGGGGGACCTACAAGTTCTGCACAGAACCCAGTGCACACGACCGGTCCTCTGCGCACGGAGCCCACTGGACGTGCCCTAAAAATCATCACCCATGTCCCTCCTGTAAGACAAATGATACGTAATAAATAAGGGAATACATGAGCACGTAAGTAAATAAATAAATAAATAAGTGGGAGAGAGAAGAAGGGCAAACAGCAGGGGGGGTGGTCTACACAGGGAAGTGGAGGACGGCCAGTGTCGCCAGCTGGAAATACTCAGCATGTTGGAGCAAAGCCCCCCGTCAACGCTGCTTTGCTGTCGGCACTGTTCTAGGAGGCTCAGCAGTGGGGCATCTAACATTTCCTCATGTGTGTGTGTGTGTGTGTGTGTGTGTGTGTGTATGTGTAAATATACGTGGATATATATGCATACATACATATGCATATGTATGAATATATACACTAAATTAACCGTGTTTTTATTTTAGAGCAAGAGAACTCAGTCAAGCAGGGGAGAAAGGCAGAGGAGTGAGAGAGAGAGAGAGAGAGAGAGAGAGAGATGCGTGAGTGGGGCAGTAGCAGAGAGAGAGGAAGAGAGAGAGAATCCCAAGCAGGCTCCACGCTGTTGGCACAGAGCCTGATGAGGGGGTCAGTCTGAAGGCTATGAGATCATGACCTGAGCCGAAATCAAGAGTCGGATGCTCAGCCGACAGACACCCAGGCACCCCAGATATATATATATATATATATATATATATATATATATATATATGTATGTTTGGTTTTCAGGACAGCATCGTATTTGGTGCTGATATTCACCTAGCAGAAATTCACTCTTTGTATTAATAACAGGAAGAAGCAACCACCTGGCACATTTTGCTGCCCAGTCAACTGAGGAGATTAAGATAAAACCACATAGAGATGTCATCACCAAGCGCCATTTCTTTATTGCCCTTCGACAAGTGAAAAGTGAAATTTCGTTTTACCTATTTATGGCACTTCAGAGTACACTTGTGAACGTAGCCACATATCTCTTTGCAAAAACGATGAACTTTCAAAACATGAGAACCCTCGGGGCACCTGGGTGGCTCAGTCTGTTAAGCGTCCGACTTCGGGTCAGGTCATGATCTTGCCGTCTGTGAGTTCGAGCCCCGCGTCGGGCTCTGTGCTGACGGCTTGGAGCCTGGAGCCTGCAGCCTGCTTCGGATTCTGTGCCTCCCTCCCCCTGCCCATGGTCTATCTCTCTGTCTCTCAAAAATAAATAAATAAGCATTTAAAGAGAAAGGAAATGTGAGAACTCTCTTGTGTCATTCGCCATGAAAATAACCTTTTACAGGAAAACTGGGGTAACCGTGATGGCTTCTCTAACTCCACCAATGGAAAACCAGGTTTAGGGGTAAATTCCATTGTGGTACTTGGAATAATCTTCTTGTTACTGAGATTTTAGGGAACTCAGAGGATTGTCTACATGAGATTTCAAGTCAACGCAATCATCCCCTTGGTGGGAAGCAATCACAACCGTGGAAAACAGGTCCACTGGGCAGGACTGACTCCCCGGGATCAGCATCCAGGAAGGTCCTGCAGAGCCCCCCTCTTTCCCAGCACTTGTCCCCGACCCTAGCATGTGGTCACGCAGAGACTGTCTGCATCTGGAACCAGAGAGCACGGCGGGAGGTGGGGGTGGGGCACGGGGGCCGATGAGGGATTAAGGCGGTATCCCTTGGGCCACAAAGTCTGTTTCCAAGGAAGAAACGAGAAGCTGAGCTGGAAGGAAAAAGTGAGGCAAGTCAGAGACAAATCCACACAGAGCGTGGCGGGAAGGAACAGGCGGCCAGGCAGGAATCAGTGAAGGGCCCCATCAAGCCATCGACGCGGTGAGATGACATTCTGCTTCTGTAACTCTCCTGCTTCTCCACCGTGGAGCACTGTCTTCCGGAGCCCCTAATTCTTCCCAGCCAACCACGCCCAGAGCTTCTCGAGCAACCCGAATACGGTATGTGCGGGAGAGTGTGATGCGTATGTGCGCGTCTGGAGACAGCACGATCACAACCGAGCACAAGACCCTTCTAGACAAACGTGCTTCTCGGGGAAAGACAGACATGCTTTTGCCAAACCTTGGTGGGAAATGTCTCGGAAAGGAGTTCAAATTCCCTCTCGAGTGCAAGGGCAAGAATGCTGGGGACAGCGACAGGGATCGGGGCACCCATCCAAATGGGTAGTAAGGGCTGGGGGACAGGCGCTCAGCCCCTGAGTGGGTGGTGGAGAGTTTAAGGTGAGGTGTAGACGTGTAGGAGGTTGTGCAAGGAAATCAGCCTTTGTGTCCTGGTGCCCTGGGCCGTCGGGGGCTACCTGCTCAGTGGCATTCAAGACCCTCACAGGAGTCCTTCCGTCCGTTAGCCGGGCCCAGGTGGTTCCCCAATGACATCATATAATAGCAGGCTTTTCTTAAGTCTCAGGAAAATCTTTAATTTTTTCTCTGCATTACTTGTTCCTACAGTGTTAGAACTTGCTACCTACCATATGCATAAAACTGCTTCTGCTATAAGTTATATCAGATTTCTTGTGGAAAATACATCTAGCCATGGCCTGTCAAGCTTCCTGGTAATGACAGGAGTCACCATGGGGAATGCACACCAGTGGGGCCCACAAGTCTTCTATTTCTTGGCCTGTATGGTGTGCGGCCTTTGAAAAGATTCAGCGGCGCATGGTTAGGTTTGTGTACTTTTCTAGAATGTAGGCTGTACTTCAGTTAAATTTTATTTTAATGTTTATGTATTTTTGAGAGAGAGAGGCAGAGCACGAGCGGGGGAGGGATAGAGAGAGAGAGAGGGAGACCCAGAATCTGAAGCAGGCTCCAGGCTCCGAGCTGTCAGCGCAGGGCCCGACGCGGAGCTCGAACCCACGAGCTGTGAGATCATGACCTGAGTTGAAGTCAGATGCTTAACTGACGGAGCCACCCAGGGGCCCCTACTTCCGTTAAATTTTAAAACAACAGTTACGATGTTATGTGAATTGCACCCTGGTATCTGTCTGGGGATCCCACCGCTGGAAAGATGTGAGTTCAAATGCCCCACGGTGATCAGTTTCTCAGGACAATTTTGGCTGAGCCAGCCAGGCACCCCTCCTGCAAAATTCTGTAACAAGAATCTATCTGCTCATAAGACGAAAAGATGGTCTCCGCTTTTAATGTGTTTTCAGTAAATATCAAAACAGACTTTTTTTTTTTCAACGTTTATTTATTTTTGAGAGAGAGAGAGACAGAGCATGAACGGGGGAGGGGCAGAGAGAGAGGGAGACACAGAATCGGAAACAGGCTCTAGGCTCTGAGCCATCAGCCCAGAGCCCGACGCGGGGCTCGAACTCACGGACCGCGAGATCGTGACCTGGCTGAAGTCGGACGCTTAACCGACTGCGCCACCCAGGCGCCCCAAAACAGACTTTTTACTTAAATCTGGATTCATTAAAAATGTTTTGAATTTAAGAAAAAAATGTGTTACCAAAGCCTTCAATTAATTGAGATTTTAGTGAATATACAGTGCATATATTCACAGTGAGTAAAAGACCTTAGCCGCAGACTCTATTTTTTTAGGTGTATTACTCACGGTTTTGCAAGTATAGGATTATTCTAATACTGCTATCTAGGGGTTAATTTCTTTGGAGCAAAGCTGAACGTTGACCAAAAACAATAATGTAGGGAAAGTTTCTAATAATATTTTATAACAATATTCCTCAAGCTCTCGGTGTGAGGGGGGTGCATATATACTTTTTAAATGGCATCTCTGTGGTGTGCAGAAAGGAGATATCATCTTTTTTTTTTTAATTTTTTTTTTAACGTTTATTTTTGAGACAGAGAGAGACAGAGCATGAACGGGGGAGGGTCAGAGAGAGGGAGACACAAAATCTGACACAGGCTCCAGGCTCCGAGCGGTCAGCACAGAGCCCGACGCGGGGCTCGAACTCACGGACCGTGAGATCGTGACCTGAGCCGAAGTCAGATGCTTAACCGACCAAGCCACCCAGGCGTCCCGTTATCATCTTGTGTTCAACTTATCCTTCTTCTTTTCTACCTCTTAATTATTTGCTTATTTGTTAGAGAAACTGCCATCCAGTTTTCTGTCCAAATACATTCATGAAATCTTATCTTGTCTGCTCAGAAGATCCCAACCGTATTGAAAACAAAACACTCATAGAATATCACTCATGATTCATGGATTGACTTATTTCACGAGTACTTGCCCCTCAAAATATTTGGGGTCAACAGTCTCATAAACCCAGAGAATTGGGTCCAAGAGTGTTGCTGCTTCTATTGCCTCCTAAGCACTCATGTTCCATCCTCAAAAAAATGCTTGTTGAATTGAATTGAGAGAAAAGACGCAGTGGGGAGGCTTAAGGTGTTCTTGTTGCTAGGTTTGCAACGTGTAGACAAATTTCCATGCATGAAATGCTCTGTGAAATTCTCTGGGCGGCTCAGTAAGTACCATTCAGGTCTTGGCATCGGTCTAGCGGGATCTGGTTAGTCACAAAGCAAATTCTATCACTTCAACATTCAGTACTTGCTCTTGACAGATCCTCATGTGCTGAGAGGCAGGATCTCACCCTGGCCCTGCCAGCCACCAGCAGAATGCCCATCTGATCATCTTTTTAATTGCTTTATTCCAGAAAAATCAGTGGGCAGGCAAATAGAGCCAAGGTTCTCTTACTATTTTCTGAAAGTAATTTTTCTGAAAAAAAAAAAGTGTTCTTATGATGACTGAATTTAAAAAAAAAGAGTCTAGTCAAAAATAAAATAATCTGGGGCGCCTGGGTGGCGCAGTCGGTTAAGCGTCCGACTTCAGCCAGGTCACGATCTCGCGGTCCGGGAGTTCGAGCCCCCGTGGGGCTCTGGGCTGATGGCTCAGAGCCTGGAGCCTGTTTCCGATTCTGTGTGTCCCTCTCTCTCTGCCCCTCGCCCGTTCATGCTCTGTGTCTCTCTGTCCCAAAAATAAATAAACGTTGAAAAAAAAATTAAAAAAAATAAATAAATAAATAAAATAAAATAATCTTCAGGGTGCCTGGGTGGTTCAGTCAGTTCAACATCCAACTCTTGATTTCAGTTCATGTCATGATCTCACAGTTCGTGAGTTTGAATCCCTCTTTGGGCTCCACACTGACAGTGCAGAGCCTGCTTGGGATTCTCTCTCTCCCTCTCTCTCTACCCCTTCCTTGCTCACGCTCTCTTTCTCAAAATAAATAAGCTTTAAAATAATCAATAATCTTCAAACAATAGCAAAATTACAGGAAAGTGATATATGTGCTTACTTCACTTCAGAAATGTGATATGACTGCAGTCAAGTTCCTCAAACCTTCATCTTTTTCAAAGGAGTTGAGATCAATGTGTGTCTGAGATAAACTACAGAAAATTGGAAAATGAGGCAAAATTATGGGGGGAAATACGATATTCGTTAATTTCTTTGTAACATAAATTCATGTGTTTTTTTTAAAGGAAAATTAGAGGGTGGAGGGGAAAGAAACTATTCCTTCTGGAGATTCAACTACAATTTGAATGGCAAAGTTACGTAAGCATAAGTAAACATGAGTGAGAATATGTAAAGCCCCAGGCTTCTTACAGTTCTGGGAGAAAGGGCTACAGAAACCATAGAATTCATTAGGAGGGAAAACTTTCGCCATGACCCAGGTAAATGAAAACGTAATTTAAACCAATCAGTTACAAAACCTGGAAATTAGCCTAAAATCAAATTTTAAAAACTCTTAGCTGAAATGGAAATGTCATTATCCGTGAGGTTTAGGACTCCATATCTTCTGTTACTATTTTGAAGAAGAAGGAGGAGGAGGAGTAAAAGAAGAAACGGGGGAGGGGAGGAGGAGGAGGAAGAGGATGAGGACAACTGTGGGAAGACAGAAGAAGAATAGGAAATGGGGCACACCCACATGGGCTCATCACATGATAAGGAAAACCACCGACCTTCAAATTACACCCAGACAACCCAAATGTCTCCAACAGCCCAAGGTGTGAGGACTCTTGATAAAGTCACTTTGAGAGTTCACACCTGGGAAGTTGGATCATAGCCCTTCATCCCTCATCTACCAAACCGTAAGACTCCAGCCCTTCCTCCCCCTTTCTTGTGAAGCTCTGGGGGAACCCCAAGACGATGCTGTCTTCTAACCGTGTCACATTCTACCGGCACCTCTGCCATGGTGGCCGTTCTGGTCACCTGCATCACATCTGGTGTAGACGTCACTGGCCTGTATCCAATGACCTACCTGGGCTCTGCCCCACCCACTCATGTGGTGGCATTTATCCACTCTCGCCATGCTGCCCACATACTCCTTACCCTGTAGGGGATGACTTTCCTGCCTCAATTCCTGGTCTACGAGGAGGAGAAGGAGGAGGCAGAGACGCTCCCAAAGAGGCCTCGCGGAAGCACTCAGCTGGCGTTCCCTCGTATTCTACCTGTCTGTCCCCTTCCTGGTGTAACAGGTACCCCCAGCAAGGTGGAGACTGAGTGAGTTCAATTATCAGGCATCACTCTAGATGAGAGCTCTGTTTCCATTTTTCCCAGGACCCTCTGTATAGTTTAACACTGGCCACATTCCATCCATACTGGGGGCACGGGAGGGGGGTAAATGTAGTGTATTTTCCCCTCGTAGGGATCCTACTGTTCCTTTCACAGTCTGATTTTCAGTGCCAACCCCCTCCCGCAGTTCCAGCCCTTCCAGCATATCTGACACCAAGGACAGAGTTCAACTTCGTGTCCATGGATCTTGGGTGCCACTTTGAAATAACAACATGGGGCTCGTCAACAATACCTAACTCCGTGAGTCATGCTGCGAGGCCCCAACACAACTCAGCTGGAGGGGTATATGCTTCCATAAACAGAACGGTCTGCTTCTTTTGGTTTATTTCTCTCTGGAACGATGATTCTCTCCCACTGAGATTTAGTCGGTTCACTTGAAGAACAGTAACAGACTGTCCTTAAGCAAGCAGATCTGTGAAATTAGTTCTGGTCGTCAGGGGGCTAGTCTGTATCCTCCACTGTCCAAACAAGCAAGAATTCAACAAGTCCTATAATAGAGGTACAATCTAAAGGAAGGACGTGATGTCTTCTGGCTGCAAGGAACAACATAGTCGTTATGGTAGAGATGTCACTCACCCTGAAGCTTGAAACAGAGGAATCAATGATGGGCAGAAAATAATACTGTATTCTGTGCTGAGAACACAGCTTTCAGAAAGAAAGAAAGAAAGAAAGAAAGAAAGAAAGAAAGAAAGAAAGACAAAGAAAGAAGGGAAAAACACAGAGGCAACCTCTGTGTTTGGAAAACTGGCCAGGAGGGCGCTGTGGCTAAAATATACTGTGCATAACTGGAGACACCAGGAATGATGGTGGAAGTGGATTCCAGAAGTCTCTCCAGGCTGTGATAAGGAGTTTGAAGCTTCTTTCAGAAAGCAAATTGGCGGCATGACACAACCCGTCCCGGATTCCAGTGATGTATTTTGTAGCGTAATAATTGACTTTGATATCGCTCTTCGCACTCTAAGAGAGATTTCCACGACCCATCAGAGGCTGACCCGCAGATGTGGTGGGAGCCCTGGGTCAATAAGCATGAGTGGAGTGGACTGCAGAGACCTCGGTCACAGAGATCCCTGCTGGGCCCTCCTGGCACGAGACTGTGAGGTCATACCACCGCGGGCCTCCCTTTTGGCATTTATTTTGGATTCGGGCGCCCACCGGCGTGACTGATGGATGTCATAGCAATTGTGGCCCTGGAGCTGTTGCAATGGGGCCATAGAGGGGTCTCGTCGGTTGCTAATATGCACGTTTAAAAAGAGCTCAGGGTCCCTTGGAGGAAATGACCAGATCCAAAGCAGGTAGAGAGTAGTAGGGAACGTGTGGGAATTATTTACACCATAGGAGACTCCCCAGATGGCTGTGCATTGTCCGCGCTCACACATGAGGAGTTTTCATCCCAGCCATGCGGCCATATTCTTTCTCTGCGACGGGCAGAATGTCTGTGTTCCCTCAAAATTCAGGTATTGAGACCTGAATCCTCTATGTGTTATTTTAAGGATGTGGAGCCTTGAGGAGGTGATCAGGCCATGGGGCTGGGGCTTTCATGAGTGTGATTCTTTCCCTTATCGGAAACGTGCCCAGAGACTTGGCCTCCTCCCTCTCACCATGTGAGGAAGCAGAAGAACGCGACCATCCGTACATGAGGATGAAGGTGTAACTCGTACCAATCAGCCAGCACCTCGATCTTGGACTTCCAGCCCCAGAACTGAGAAATAAATGTTTGCTATATAAGCCACAGAGTCGGTGGTCGTCTGTTGTAACAGCTGGAGCCGCCCGAACTATCCCCCAAACCAGCAGCCGCAACTTGGGGGATCTGGCCCCTGTAGTCAATGTCACTCGCCATGGCGGCAGGTAGAACTGTTCGCCAAATCTCAGAAGGGCTCCTTTCTGGCTTAGAAAGCATCTGCTTCTCTACCTCCTTAACATCGAATCATGACAGGACTTGCTTTTAATAGTAAAATGAGAGCAAAAGTGAAATGCGTCACTTCCGAAGAGAAGAAGGGAGACCCAGTGCACCTCTGCCGTATTTTCATCCCGTGGACGGGGTGGTCACAGAAGCACATGTGAAGATGGAACGTCCGTTAGCCTGGGAACCTGAGTGACCGCCAGGCGGGAGTTCAGAGGCTGCCCCACCTGGGATATGCAGTGGGAGCAGGAAAAGCTCCTGTGTTGTCCCGAGTAATCGAAATTTTCAGATTGCTCGTTACCGCAGTGTCGCTTACCGTGTCCCGACTAACACGAATCGAATACGCATGGCTGCGCGTTACAAGGAGAAACTCTCCAAGTCAGGAAGTGTGAGCGTGGAACGAGTTTGTCAAGCCACCAGATTCTTTTGGCAGACGTTAGAAATCCGTCTTGAGGACATTACGGCACAAAATAAACAAATAAGGACGACGTAGAAACTCAGCCATACAGACAGAAATTGAACCTTTCATGTTGGGAAACAGTAAAAGACTACAGACGAAAATTGACGCATCGAACATACAGAAGTACTGAGGGAGGTAAAAAGCTTTCCTTTTATTTTAAAGCGAAGGCTAAGAAACATATGGAAAAGCTTACCAGACGAGCCTGTTGAAGGCAACAGTATAAATGTGTTCAATAACCACTCGTGTCTTTTTCTGGAAGAGGAAGGGATTAAAGACAGAGTGAAAACGCAGGCAGGCAGGGTTAGAGTAAGACGGAGAGTCCAGAATGATGGGCCAGATGGCCTTTTCCTCCTCCCAGAACCTCTTATGGAGTATTTCTGACATGTCCATGTTATAAACCACAATGGGGGTAGAGTGTTTTCAGAAAAGGCCCATATTCTGTTTCTGAACTTGAACATCTCACAAGTAAATCATTTTCAGATGTTTCCAAATTAGACCCATCTATAGTCGAAGGGAAGGTTGGCTTTGCTCTCTGAAATGTGTTTGATCTTTTCTATTTTGTCAATTAACTGTCCATGTTGTTCTGTTTCCTCATTGCTCGGTTAGATAATCTATAGAAAGAAGATGAACTCATGTCTGTGTGGAGACCACATCATGTTCCTCATGATCCCTCTGACAACCCACTGTCCCCACTCAGACCCGCTGACGCTTGTTCGCTGAACAGGAGGTGAGGAGTGATAACCAGAAACACGGAGGTCGTGAGCCTGCAGACTCTTCTTCCTTACAGGAGACCGAGCGATTGTGAATATGGGACTTTACACATGCACTAAGGAACACAACTAGAAGTCGCAATATGCAAGAGACCCTTTCAACAGGGTAAAACATGGCTCACTAAGTCTTCTCCTTCTTCCTCTTCTCCTTCTCCTCCTCCTCCTCCTCCTCCTCCTCCTTCTTCTCTTCCTCCTCCTAACCCTCCTCTTTCTCCCCCTCCTCCTGTCCTCCTCCCCTCTTTTCTCTCCCCTCCTTCTCCTTCTCCTCCTTCTCATCCTTCTTTTTCTTCTCCTTCTTACCTTTCACATACCTCTTCTTCTCTTTCTCCTCCTTCTCCTCCTCCTCCTCCTCCTCCTCCTCCTCCTCCTCCTCCTTCTTTTCTGTTAGCATTTTTTGGGTAGCATATCCCTGGCTATGGACAAAGCAATGGCACTGGTATTGGTTGTATGTGCCTAAATGCAATTACCACTACACTTCACATTTTTAAATAAAATCTTTAATTCTTGCAATGGTCCTATGCATTAGATACTACCTTTCATTGTCTAAAAATGAGGGAAATTATCCTTAAGCCCTCAGGCCTCCTTGTGGGACTAAGCAAGTGACAGAGGCAGAGGGGAGCCAGTAGGGAGCTCAGAGCCAATGGTATCTCCATTATATCACACTCTCTCTGGAGAAAGAGAGCAAACAACCTTGGGGCTTTGGGCTGAAAGCCAGTGCCAGTCTTGTGTGGGGGTACCACCAGTGGGACAATGAAGGCTCTGATGAAGGTGATCGTATGTGCGTACGTGTGTGTGTGTGTGTGTGTGTGTATGCAGTAAAACACGCTAATCTTGCATTTCAAATTGATGAAGTTTTTTTTAAGTCTATTTATTTCTTTTGAGGTGATGAGGGTCAGAGAGAGAGAATCCCAAGCGGGCTTCGTGTTGTCAGCCCAGAGACCTACTCGGGCTTCACGAACCGTGAAACCATGACCTGAGCTGAAACCAAGAATCGAATGCTTAATTGACCAGGCACCCCTCAAATTGATGAGTTTCAACACATGTAAACACCTATGGATTCACCTGTGTCCCAATCACCCTATTTAAGATGAAGAGTTTTCAAGCCTTCTAGCTGACCAATTCCTCAATCCATACTGACAACCACTTTTCTTACTTATAAGGGCCACACACTGGTTTGGCCTATTCTTGAAATCCCACCTAAATGGTATCACATAGCCATGGATTTGGGTTTTTTTAAGTTTACTTATTTTGAGAGAAAGACAGCATGAGCAAGGGAGGGACACAGAGAGAGGGAGAGAGATAATCCCAAGCAGGTTCCAAACTGTCAGCCCAGAGTCTGACTAGGGGCGCAGATTCATGAATCGCAAGATCATGACCTGAGCCAAAATTAGGAGATGGACGTTCAACTGACTGAGCCACCCAGGGACCCCTATTTTGAATCCAGCTTTTTGTTTTTACATGACATAAAGTTTTTTGGTTTTTGTTTTGTTTTTTTTTTTTTTTTAGATTCATCCATGTCAGTACAAATATCAGTAGTTCGTTTTTTCTTCTTCTGAATAGTATTCTATTGTATAAATGTCTCCATGTTGCTGATAAATTCTTACAAATTTTCTATGTATGGACTTTTTGATTGTTTCCAATTTGGGGCATTATGAATAAAGACATTATAATGATTTTTGTTGAAGTTACTTTGTGTGCATATATTTTGATTTCTTTTGGATAAATGCCTAGGCGTGGAATTGCTGCATCATATATATGCTGTGATATTCACACACAATTTTCTAAAATGTTTTTACGTTTTATGCTCCTCTAGCAATGATTAAGTATTCCAGATCTTCAGCATTCTATTTCCAATCTTATCAATTTAAGCTGTTCTAAAGAAAGTTTCATGGCATCTCACTAAAAGAAAATGCTATTTTTTTGGTTTATTGTTTGTATTTTGGCTTAGTTGATGGTACTTTTGGCCACATAAAGAGTGGGAACCTTGCCATAATCTCATTGTGGTTTTAACTGGTGTGTCCTTGGAGGCTAATGGTAGGGAGCTTCTGTCCATGTGCCTATTATCCATCTACAGATTTCCATGTGAAATGTTTGTTCAAGTAGTTTGCTCATTTTTAATTGGGCTGCCTTGTCTTTTTATTATTGAGTTGTCGAAGTTACATAACTTATGTGTGATATAAGACCTTTGCTAATTGCATGTATGGTCCATTATATTTTTCCAGTCTGAAAATCTTTTTTTTTAATCTGCTGAAGAGAGTCTTTTCAAAGTTGTTAATTTTATGAAGTCCAGTTTATTATTTTTTCCTTCTATAGCTAATGCTTTTATGTCTTATATTTAAAAAAAAATTCCTACTCTAAGGTCACAAAGATTATTTTTAAGTACATATTTTCTTCCAGAAGTGTTATATTTTATGTCATGATACAGTTATGTGATCATGTGAGGTGGAGGTCCAGGTAATTTTTTACAATTGTTTATTATTTGTTCTACTACCATATGATAAAAAACTCTTTAGTATCTCCCACAGAATTTCTTTGCAACCTTTGGTGAAAACCAATGCGATGTGGAGGTCAGTTTCCTGACACTGTTTCTGGGAAATTACCTTTGTAACAACATTCAGTTTTCCCATCCATGGATATGAAATACCTCTCTTAATGTAGACCATTTTAAAGTATTGCTCAGCAACGTTTTACAATTTTCAGTAGAGTTGTTGCATGACTTTTTCTTACTACCACGGGCTTTGTGTTTCTTGACGACATAATTAATTGAATATTTTAGACATTTCCAATTGCTTTGCTTTGAGTGAAAAGAAATATAATTAAGTGAAGGAGGGGAGTTTCCCACACAATTGGAGTGACGTTGTTATCAGCTTAAAATACAGTACAAAAATGTTAAACTATTTTATGTAATTTCAATGGTAACCACAAAGTAAATATCTATAGGATATACACAAAAGGAAAGGAGAAGGGACTCGATGCATATCACCATGAAAAGTCAATGAAACACAAAAGGCAGTAGGAGAGGGAAAGAAGAGAGACAAAGAAGCCTCAAGACATACAGAAAACAATGAACAAACTAGGAATCAATTCTCTTATCACTAATTACTTTAATTGTAAATGCATTAAATTCCCCAATCAAAAGACATAGATTGTTTGAATGAATTCAAAAAATGTCCACCTATATGTCATCCACAAGGGACTCACTTTAGATCTGTGAACACATGTAAGCTGCAAAGGAAAGGAAGGGGAAAATATAATCCATGCAAATTATAACTGGAGAAGAGCAGGAGGGACTACAGTTGCATCAAGCAGAGTTGACTTTATAAAATTTTTTTTTTCAACATTTATTTATTTTTGGGACAGAGAGAGACAGAGCATGAACGGGCGAGGGGCAGAGAGAGAGGGAGACACAGAATCGGAAACAGGCTCCAGGCTCCGAGCCATCAGCCCAGAGCCCGACGCGGGGCTCGAACTCACGGACCGCGAGATCGTGACCTGGCTGAAGTCGGACGCTTAACCGACGGCGCCACCCAGGCGCCCCAAGCAGAGTTGACTTTAAATCAAAAGCTGTTAAAGAGACAAAGAAGGACCTTATATAACGATGCAAAGGGTCAACCCACTGAGAAGACGCAAAGATTATAAGTATTTGTGAGCCGTACCTCAGAGCTCTTAAATATATAAAGCAAACTTTGACAGACTTGACCAAGAAAATAGACAGCAATGGGAGACTTCAAAACCTCCCTTTCGATAATGGGCAGAACAACCAGCTAGAAGATCAAGAAGGAAATAAAATTTGTACTTGAACAACAGTGTGGACCAAGTGGCCCTAACAGACACATAGGGAACATTCCACCTAACAACAGCAGAATGTAAATTCTCAGGTGCACGTGGCACATTCACCATGAGAGGCCACGTGTGAAGCCAGAAAAGAGTCACAACAAATTCAGGACGATTGAAATCAGGCAAAGTATTCATTGCGACCACAATGGAATGTAACTAACAATCAACAGCACGAGGTAAACTGGAAAATCCACAAGAGGTGGAAATAAAACAAATAATAAATCGATAAAACAAGAAGAATGCGTTGTTTAACATCCTCTTAAATAGTCGTTGGGTCAAAAAGATGGCACCAGAGGAATGACAAAAGCAACGAAAACAGATTAAAATGGAAACAGCGTATTGAAACTTACGAGACGACAGGAAAGCAGGACTGAGAGGGAGTCTGAACACCAACAGCGGGGAAAGATCTCAAATGAACACCCCAGGTTTACACCTCAAGAAACGGGGAAAAATTAAACCCAAGGCTACACATGGAAGGGATTCGTAAAAATTAGAGCAAAGATAAACAAAGTAGATAATGGATAGACAATAGAAAAATATCAACAAAATCACGAGGTAGCGTTTTGAAAAGATGAATTAAGCTGGCAACTCCTTAGCCAGATTAATTAAGAAAAAATGATAGAAGACACAAATCACTAACACCAGAAAGGAAAGAAGAAATGTGACCAGTGATGTCACAGGAATGAAAAGCAGTGTAAGAGAACACCCTTGAATACTTGGGGTAAGCTAGCAGAAATGGGTAGGAACAAATGGCTACGAACAAAATTCCAGCCCTGAACCATGAAGAGGTAGAAAATCTATATACCAAGAGTAGGTTCTTACAAAGACCTTTTGGTAAGATTTGTATTATTTCTTTTCTGTGTGCTTGATAAAATCTACCAGCAAAGACATCGGGGTCTGGATTACTCTTTGTGGGAAGGTTTTTAATTACCAATTCAACTTTTCCCATACATACGACTTATTGCAATTTTCTCTCTTGTGTGTCAGGAATTATGTTCTTCAAAGAATTTGTCCTTTTCTATTTTACTGGCGTCCAGTCGGTGACATTCCTTTATTACACTCTTATATTGGCAGGATCTGCAGGATCCCGGGGCTCATCCCCAACACTGGTTATTTTGTTTTCTCTCTTTTCTTCTATTTTTTTTTTTTTTTTTTTTTTAGTTTATTTATTTGTTTTGAATGAGAGAGAGTGCATGAATGAGGAGGGGAGGGGCAGAGAGAGAGGGAAAGAGAGAGAATCTCGCCCTGTCAGCACAGAGCCTGATGCGGGACCCAAACTCAGGAGCCGGGAGATCATGACCTGAGCCGAAGTTGGAGGCTTAACCGACTGAGCCACCCAGTCGCCCCTCTTTCACTCTTAATCAGTTTACCTAGAGTGTATTCAAATTATTCATTTTCTCAAAGAACCAAATTTTTGCTTCAGCAGGTTCTGTGTCGTTCGCTTCCTAGAGGCAGAGCGCCAGCCAAGGAGGGGCAGAGAGAGAGGGAGACACGGAATCCGAAGCAGGCTCCAGGCTCCGAGCTGGCAGCGCAGAGCCCGATGCGAGGCTCGAACCCACGAACTAACTTCAAGATCATGATCTGAACCGAAGTCAGACGCTTAACCAACTGAGCCACCCAGGCAACCCTGTCATTTTTTTTTTTTTTACTTTGAACCCTGTTTATGTTCCATCTCATGAATGATCCATGAGCATTTGAAAGGAAAGTATTCCTCTGTTTTTAGAGGTAGTGTTCTATAATGTCAATTGGATCAATTCGGTTCATAGTATCGATCATTCCAGTGTTCTCTGTCTTAATTCACGGCGAGCCTACCCTGGGGTGAAACACTGAGAAACAGGTATGAGTGCGTATGAGTGTGGGTGTTGTCACCCGTCCCTTAACCTCTGTGAGCTTCTCTCATTGCATGGAGTGCATGCCTGCACGTGCACACACACACACACACACACACACACACACACACAGGGTTGTTCTGCCTTTCTGATCAGTGCTGCTTTTATACATAAGAAAAATGCCCATTAGTGGGAGCGTGGGAGACACAGCCAGAGGACAACTGGCCCCGTGTTCGTGAAGATTCCCCACGAAGAGCTCTGAGGCCGTGTCGGGTCTGCAGGTTGTGTCCTTCTGCCTGGTTCCAGATGGGGAGAAAGTCGGCCGCTGCTCGGACATGGGGCCTTCGCACTGTGCACAGAATACACAGCGTTGTCAGGTGCCTTCCTCGCAGATGAGGGACCTTTCAAGGCGGCTTTTCCTGTTCCCACAGGACAGGCAGGTCTTCGGAGGAAGGCACCTTGAGACCCAGGGCGTAGCTCTCCCCCTAAGGTCCGCGCTGAGCTGAGTGGTAAGTAAGGTGGAAATGAAGGAGCCTGCTGCTAACAAATTGTCCCCACTTCCGAGGGATTTGGGGTAATGACAGTGGCCTGGTGAGTCCCACCACGAAAGTGTCCTCAGCCCATCCAGCTGCTGCATGCTTTCCTTAGCTGGACCCAGATCTCTGGGGCTACAGTGGGTGCCCAGGGCAGCCTGGTCACCACTGCCAGCTCAGCCTGACTCACCTCTGCAGACGTCCCTGGGGAGTCCGCAGGAGGTGGGGGAGGACAGAAGGAAGAGGGAGGAAGGGACAGCCCTGGGGAGTCCGCAGGAGGTGGGGGAGGACAGAAGGAAGGGGGAGGTAGGGACAGCAGCAAACTTGGAAACATCTTTTAGGAAGTTAAGAAAAGACACAGGGGCGCCCGGGTGGCTCAGTCAGTTACGCGCTCGACTTCAGCTCAGGTCATGATCTCGCGGCTCACGGGTTCCAGCCCCACCTGGGGCTCTGGGCTGACGGCTCAGAGCCTGGAGCCTGCTTCGGATTCTGTGTCTTTCTCTCTCTCCGCCCTTCCCCCGCTTTCACTCCGTCTTTCTCTCCCTCAAAAATAAATAAACATTAAAAAATTATTCTAAAAAAGAAGTTGAGACAGGCCGTGAATACGCGACATTTCGCGCCGGTCTCTCGTTCACTTCATCAGCGATGTGTCACTTCTCCCAGGCTCCAGGTTCTGCCTAAAAGTAGGCTGCCGTTGTGATCGTCTTTCAGACCAAACCTCTCTCTGACATTCTGCCACCTTATGGGTCCTTTTTAGTCTTGGAATCATGCCACATGTGCATATTCAAGGGCTGATTATTTTTTGCCCTGTTTCTTTTCTTTTTTTTTTTTTTTTTTTTTCATTTCTTGAAATCCCACCCTGTTCACTTAACTAGAGAGATTTTCTTTTTTGTAAAGAGGTCCCCATATCATGTTATGGTTTTGATCCTGTCATCCATATAGCTTCACGTCACGCATTGATCACTCAAAACTCCATCAGCAAGAAGCAATATATTCTTCACAACCCTCACTTTAATGATTGTATGATAGCGTCATGTGATTAAGTAAGAACGTATTCAAATATTCCATTAATATTAGACACTAGCACAATTTCCACTTTTGCTCCATGATAACACTAAAACGAACACTCTGTGCCAAAAGATCTGTCTGCCTTCCAGCTCGTGTTGGCCGTGTCTTCCAAAGGAAATGCCCAGAAGCACTGCCAAAACCATCACCACCAGAACCACCACCAAAACAACCGGGCAGCTTTTCGTGTCACGGCGGTCTGCAGCTAACCTATTTGCCTCTCAGACTGATGGACGAGAGTGCCCCTTCTATGTTGGCGCCTGCTCCCTGGACAGCTGGAGTCCTTACTTGCCGGGTGTTCCTCCTTCTCAGATTCACGATGTGGGCTTCTCCTCAAAGTTGGCACCCCTGCTGTCTTTGCCATGCTGGGACTCCCACACGGTTGTCTCATGAGAACTCTGGTCCGTTAAACTACAGTTCACATAGGACCCCCGTCTCTTATTAGAGCTTCTGTCTCTTACACTGACCTCGAGAACTATTTGCCAATCCTCCCGGGGGTCAGGGCTATGGAGATTCTTAATGCCATCGAAGCCCTTCCCTGCACCCCCCCACCCTCCCACAAGATGTTGTGACTCAACTAGCTACTGGCAGGAGCCCTGACACTCTTCTCTCCCTTGAATCTCCTACGACTTCTATGGCTCTGAATTCATGTCAAGGAGACTATACATTGAGTTAGTGTCAGTCTACAGGGCCTAAGAGCTTTCCTATTTGCTGGTAGACATCATCATTCTCCCAGAAAAGCCAGGAGAACGGATACGATTGCAATCCTAGCCCTGCAGAACTCTGTCATAACCACCCACCCTGTGGTCTAGATTACTGGGGTCCATCCCACAAGCTCTAATCGGACTTGAATAATCAATACGCCTGGCATCTTTCCCAACTAGGATATGGACTCAGACATTCAGGTCAACCCCTGCTCTGCAAGGTAAATGTCCCTGCAGCCTTTTGTACCCCCTTTCTCTCAACTTGATCGTGAACCAAATCAAAAATAAGTGCTGTTACTTAACAAACCTCCCATCTGAAAAAAAAAAAAAATGAAGTCCTAAGATATGTTCTGGTCTGGAACTACACACAACATAGAAAAATTGGGAAGTAAGTTTCTTAGAACTTCTCGGCACGAGGACTAAAAACACGAACTTTCCAGTCGGACGTCTTGGTCACGTCTCAACTCTTCCATCGAGAAATTGTGATTTTTGGCAACTTGCATACCTCCTTGGAAGCCTCGCTGTCCTCATCTGGAAAGGGGGACTCTAGTCAGTACTCTTTCGTGAGGAGTTGTATGAGTTAAATAAAAAAAAATGTAGAATCTTTCACACACTACCTCACATATAATAACCACTCAATAATTTCTAGTAATTATTATCATTTATTTAAAAAAAAACATCTAAATTCCCAATGTATCAGAACTGACTAATCCGACAGGGACACATCTAGACTGAATGCTAATAGCGTTTCATCTCCTCATTTTGTGTATGTCAAAATGAAAACAAAAATAAAGAAAAAAATGAGGAAAATTATATTAACTGTTACTATCAGCCAAGTGCGGGGGCAGTTCCCGGGTATTCGAGACTGGCAGAGCGGAAGAGAAAGTATTAAAAACTCATTTATAAAATGAGGGAAGCATAGTTTTTCAACAAGTCGTGCTGGGAAAGCTGAGTGTTTGTATGAAGAAGAATGAAGTCGAATTTCAAACTGACACACCTCCTGCCAAATAGAGAAAGTGATGCAGCATGACCCAAATGTAAGGACCAAACTTGTAAAAGTTTTAGGAGAAAACCTAGGAGTAAAGTTTTGTCACATTGCAGTAGAAAACGGTTGCTTACGGGAGCCTGGGGGGCTCAGGGAGGTTGAGCGTCCGACTGTGGCTCAGGTCATGATCTCAGGGTTCGTGGGTTCGAGCCCCACATCCGGCTCTGTGCTGACAGCTCGGAGCCTGGAGCCTGCTTTGGATTCTGTGTCTCCCTCTCTCTCTGCCCCTGCCCCACTCACGCTCTGTCTCAGTTTCTCGATACTGTCTCTGTCTCTCTCTCTGTCTCAAAAATAAATAAACATTTAAAAAATTAAAAAAAAGAAAGAAAATGGTTTCTTAGACATGATAGCAAATGCACAATGAAAGGAAAAAAAAGACACGTTGGACTTTCTAAAAATCAGACACACTGAAATCTCAAAGCACAGCATCCAGAAAATGAAAATACAGCCCACATAACGGGAGAAAATGTTTACAAGTCATATAGTCACAGAGGTGCTTATATGAAAAATGCATATTTTTTAAAAAGGCAAATGATCTTAATAGGTATTTTTCCATGAAAGATATAGAAGTGGCCACGGGTGCCCGGGTGGTTCAGTGAGGTGGGCGTCTGACTTGGGCTTAGGTCATGAGCTCCCAGTTCGTGAGTTCGAGCCCCACGTCAGGGTCTGTGCTGACAGCTCGGAGCCGGGAGCCTGCTTCGGAGTCTGTGTCCCCCTTGCTCTCCGCCCCTCCACTGCTTGTGCTCTCTCTCTGTCTCTCAAACATGAAGAAAAATTAAAAAAAAAAAACAAACTTTGTAGAAATGGCCAATAAGTACGCAGAATATTCCCAGCAAGGGGCGCCTGGGTGGCGCAGTCGGTTAAGCGTCCGACTTCAGCCAGGTCACGATCTCGCGGTCCGTGAGTTCGAGCC
>NW_024412419.1:3795231-3856780 GCF_014898765.1 Herpailurus yagouaroundi
AGGAAATGCCCAGAAGCACTGCCAAAACCATCACCACCAGAACCACCACCAAAACAACCGGGCAGCTTTTCGTGTCACGGCGGTCTGCAGCTAACCTATTTGCCTCTCAGACTGATGGACGAGAGTGCCCCTTCTATGTTGGCGCCTGCTCCCTGGACAGCTGGAGTCCTTACTTGCCAGGTGTTCCTCCTTCTCAGATTCACGATGTGGGCTTCTCCTCAAAGTTGGCACCCCTGCTGTCTTTGCCATGCTGGGACTCCCACACGGTTGTCTCATGAGAACTCTGGTCCGTTAAACTACAGTTCACATAGGACCCCCGTTTCTTATTAGAGCTTCTGTCTCTTACACTGACCTCGAGAACTATTTGCCAATCCTCCCGGGGGTCAGGGCTATGGAGATTCTTAATGCCATCGAAGCCCTTCCCTGCACCCCCCCACCCTCCCACAAGATGTTGTGACTCAACTAGCTACTGGCAGGAGCCCTGACACTCTTCTCTCCCTTGAATCTCCTACGACTTCTATGGCTCTGAATTCATGTCAAGGAGACTATACATTGAGTTAGTGTCAGTCTACAGGGCCTAAGAGCTTTCCTATTTGCTGGTAGACATCATCATTCTCCCAGAAAAGCCAGGAGAACGGATACGATTGCAATCCTAGCCCTGCAGAACTCTGTCATAACCACCCACCCTGTGGTCTAGATTACTGGGGTCCATCCCACAAGCTCTAATCGGACTTGAATAATCAATACGCCTGGCATCTTTCCCAACTAGGATATGGACTCAGACATTCAGGTCAACCCCTGCTCTGCAAGGTAAATGTCCCTGCAGCCTTTTGTACCCCCTTTCTCTCAACTTGATCGTGAACCAAATCAAAAATAAGTGCTGTTACTTAACAAACCTCCCATCTGAAAAAAAAAAAAAAATGAAGTCCTAAGATATGTTCTGGTCTGGAACTACACACAACATAGAAAAATTGGGAAGTAAGTTTCTTAGAACTTCTCGGCACGAGGACTAAAAACACGAACTTTCCAGTCGGACGTCTTGGTCACGTCTCAACTCTTCCATCGAGAAATTGTGATTTTTGGCAACTTGCATACCTCCTTGGAAGCCTCGCTGTCCTCATCTGGAAAGGGGGACTCTAGTCAGTACTCTTTCGTGAGGAGTTGTATGAGTTAAATAAAAAAAAAAAAATGTAGAATCTTTCACACACTACCTCACGTATAATAACCACTCAATAATTTCTAGTAATTATTATCATTTATTTAAAAAAAAAACATCTAAATTCCCAATGTATCAGAACTGACTAATCCGACAGGGACACATCTAGACTGAATGCTAATAGCGTTTCATCTCCTCATTTTGTGTATGTCAAAATGAAAACAAAAATAAAGAAAAAAATGAGGAAAATTATATTAACTGTTACTATCAGCCAAGTGCGGGGGCAGTTCCCGGGTATTCGAGACTGGCAGAGCGGAAGAGAAAGTATTAAAAACTCATTTATAAAATGAGGGAAGCATAGTTTTTCAACAAGTCGTGCTGGGAAAGCTGAGTGTTTGTATGAAGAAGAATGAAGTCGAATTTCAAACTGACACACCTCCTGCCAAATAGAGAAAGTGATGCAGCATGACCCAAATGTAAGGACCAAACTTGTAAAAGTTTTAGGAGAAAACCTAGGAGTAAAGTTTTGTCACATTGCAGTAGAAAACGGTTGCTTACGGGAGCCTGGGGGGCTCAGGGAGGTTGAGCGTCCGACTGTGGCTCAGGTCATGATCTCAGGGTTCGTGGGTTCGAGCCCCACATCCGGCTCTGTGCTGACAGCTCGGAGCCTGGAGCCTGCTTTGGATTCTGTGTCTCCCTCTCTCTCTGCCCCTGCCCCACTCACGCTCTGTCTCAGTTTCTCGATACTGTCTCTGTCTCTCTCTCTATCTCAAAAATAAATAAACATTTAAAAAATTAAAAAAAAAAAAGAAAATGGTTTCTTAGACATGATAGCAAATGCACAATGAAAGGAAAAAAAAGACACGTTGGCCTTTCTAAAAATCAGACACACTGAAATCTCAAAGAACAGCATCCAGAAAATGAAAATACAGCCCACATAACGGGAGAAAATGTTTACAAGTCATATAGTCACAGAGGTGCTTATATGAAAAATGCATATTTTTTAAAAAGGCAAATGATCTTAATAGGTATTTTTCCATGAAAGATATAGAAGTGGCCACGGGTGCCCGGGTGGTTCAGTGAGGTGGGCGTCTGACTTGGGCTCAGGTCATGAGCTCCCAGTTCGTGAGTTCGAGCCCCACGTCAGGGTCTGTGCTGACAGCTCGGAGCCGGGAGCCTGCTTCGGAGTCTGTGTCCCCCTTGCTCTCCGCCCCTCCACTGCTTGTGCTCTCTCTCTGTCTCTCAAACATGAAGAAAAATTAAAAAAAAAAACAAACTTTGTAGAAATGGCCAATAAGTACGCAGAATATTCCCAGCAAGGGGCGCCTGGGTGGCGCAGTCGGTTAAGCGTCCGACTTCAGCCAGGTCACGATCTCGCGGTCCGTGAGTTCGAGCCCCGCGTCGGGCTCTGGGCTGATGGCTCAGAGCCTGGAGCCTGTTTCCGATTCTGTGTCTCCCTCTCTCTCTGCCCCTCCCCCGTTCATGCTCTGTCTCTCTCTGTCCCAAAAATAAATAAACGTTGAAAAAAAAAATTTAAAAAAAAAGAAAAACAAAAAAAAGAAAAAAAAAAAAAAAGAATATTCCCAGCATCATTCATCACTAAGGAAGTGCAAACCAAAACCACTGTGAGGATCCACTTCACATCCATGAGGATGGCCATAATCATAACAACAGACAATCCCAGGAAGTGGAAAAATCAAGACCCTCATTCGTTGGTGGCATGCATATTTTCAAATGGTGCGACCACTTTGGAAAGTGGTTTGGCAGTTACCCAAAATGCTGAATGTAGGGTGACCATACGTACCAGAAGGTCCGTCTCTAGATATAGACCCAAGAGAAAGGAAGACGGCGTCCACATAGGAACCTGAGCAGGCACAGCGGCATTATTCACAATAGTCAAAATGTGGGAGCAACTCAGATGTCCGTCCACTAGCGAATGGATAAACAAAATGTGGTACATCCACACAATGATATATTATTCACTTATAAAAAGGGATAAAATCCCGATGCATGCTACATGTGAAAACATTATGCCAGGTGAGAGAATCCACGCACCAAAGACCACACGGGTTATGATTCCATGTATTCAAAACGTTAAAAATGGGCAAATTATAGAGACATAAAGTAGATTAGTGATTTCCATGGACCGGAGAGACGGGTAAAGGGAGTGCGAGCTAATGGGAATAAGGTGTCTTGGGGGTAAGAAACATGCTTCTCAAATAGACAATGATGATGGTTTCACAACTCTGGGACTATAGTAAAATCGTTGAATTGTACCCTTCAGCAAAGTGAACATCATATACTTAAATATGTAAATTGTATCTCAATAAAACCAGGAAAAGTTTCCTCTATGAGGCTGCCTATCAACACTGGAGAAAGCTAGCCTTAATCAAGTACAGGAGTAGAGTCAAGGAAGGTACGTGGAACGGAAAGGCGGGGGGCTGGGTGTGCACTGAGGTGGCTCAGGGAGATGACTATCATGGCAGAAATAAGACAGGAGGGCCCATGACCCATGCCTTAACAACAGCTAAACTACGGGAGGTTCCGGTCGTGCCGGGGGTGGCCCAGGAGGAATGTGGCCCAGAGGGTGTGGCCCAGCAGCTCCTGAGCTTCTCCAAGACACTTCTGGTTGACCCATGAGGACAAAATCATGTTCGTAATAAGACCAAGACGTCATTTGCCCTTTCCGATCTCATTCTCTAACGAGCACACGGTGGCATTTTCCAGAAGCTACCTGAAGTGAGATGCCACCATTGCTCTGGCAGTGAACGGAACGAGTGCTTCCTTATGCTGGTACTTGAAACATTTCTCTGTTTTCATTTCCACTATGTTAAATTTTTATAGCGCAAACACCAGTGAAAGACATTTGGGAACGTCAGTAATTTTGAAGAGTGCCACGGACTTCTGAGAAGAAAACCTTCGAGACCCTCTGGTCTGCCTCCAAACAGGGGGTGGAGGTAGGTGCCGGATGCTTCTACAACAAACGGTGGTCTGGCGGGGGTGCTGTGTGTGGACCTCAGTGGGCTGTGTGCGGGCTCCCCAGATTCCAGAGGTCCTATGACACCACTCAGTCTTCACACTTAATTCAGTTTCTCGAATACCGAAGTCCTAGCAAGAAGAAGACTAACAAACATTGGTGCTCAATGCCAGAGACGCAGAGGAAAAGCAAACAGGCATGGACAGCGTCTACCTGTCTAGGGGTTGGACTCACTTCTTACCCTCAGCTCCTAGCTTTCTCGTTCTTCCTCCCAGGAAAAGTCTGGAGGTTCTCATGGCCAAGGTCAATGAACCGGTGCTCCTCCTCGTGGTTATCTCTTGTGAGGAAGCACTTCTGTGACCTCTCCTTCAACACGGGAAGACTGAGGTACATCTTCGCCAAGCAGCCACAGGGTCATGTTCCTACCTCTGTTCTTGTACCAGTTAAACTGTGTGTTCCCGTGAGTTACTTCACTCAATACCTGACACGATCAAGGGCAGAGACTGTATTCACGATCAAGGGCTGCTCAGAGCTGTATCCCCGATGCCCAGCACCATGCCTTGTACGTAACAAATGCTCAATAAAACTTTTGCTCGAATAAATGAGACAGTGGATTCTCCCCCGACGGAACATAACTGGGGGGCTCTGGGACACTCGCAGCGAGTGCGAAAATGCTCCGGATTCTGCCGCTGAGCGGCCAGAGGCCGAATCTTGAGCGAGCAGCCCTCAGCCCAGACCCACCCACCGTGGCGATCAGACAGGTCTGGTGCCCAGGACGGCAACACAGCAAGAGCTCAATGAGAGGTTGGTTTCACGCAACGCTTCAGGACGAGCCGACGTAATGGACCGTGCCCGCCAACATCTCCCACAGCTACCGCCATCTGGCCACCTCCTGCCGGCTGTGAGGTTTTGCTCCCCAACTGCAGAGGCGGGGCCAGACCCTGTGATGGCGGCACCATACCTCGGGCAGGACCAGGGGGTCTGATGTTTGACTCACAAGGAGTAGCAGAGAACGGGCTTGGGTCCTGGCAGATGCCAGCTGGATAACGAAGATAGAATGTGAGGCTGTCTCCACAAAGAAGGCTCCTGGAAGCATCTAGTTTTCACACTACTTTCTGGACCCACGGCTCTCCTCACCAAACGTGAAGAATACTTAGGAGGAAGTATTAGCTGTGTTCTCCTTCAAGAAACCACTTCTTTTTTTTTTAAGTTATTTATTTATTTTGAGGGAGAGCGCTCGAGTGGGAGAGGGGCAGAGAGAGAGAGAGAGAGAGAGAGAGAGAGAACCTCAGGCAGGCTCCGTGTTGTCAGCACCGAGCCCGAGGTGGGGCTCGAACCCACAAACCGTGAGATCACGACTCGAGTTGAAACCAAGAGTGGACGCTTAACCCACCGGGCCACAAGGGTGCCCCCCCAAACCTCTCCGTGATAAAGATTCCCACCAAGTTTCCTCAGGTTTCAAAAGCACCCCCCTGGCAGGAAACGAGCCAGAAGAAATCGGGGAACAGCTGCCGCGTGGCTCCAGATTGTTCACGCTCCCGCGGTCTCTGTCCAGGTGGTTTCACCGAAGCAGGGGTGAGGGGCAGACGTAGACCCCTCGGGAAGAAATGGGGCATAAAGGGCCCCACATCGGGGAGAAATACGTTCCCCCCGCGCTGGCCGGCAAATGTCCGTTTGCCACAGGTCACCTGTCCGCAAAGGAGGCGGTTTCTCTAGGACGCGGAGTAAGAATCTCTGGGATCTGTTTTCTTTTCCCCAAAGCCTCCCACGTTTCTCTCCGTGCCCCCCCCCCGCCACAACCGAAGGTCCGGGAGTGCCTTTCTCTTTCACAGTAAGACCTTGAAAGCTACCGTTACAAACGAACTCAAATCCACAGACATGTGCTCCGCGCCAGCCGAATCCGAACTAGACCCGAAGTGTCTCTACAGCTGTAGGGGTGGGGACAGAGGGCATTAAATATTCATAACGTGTTATAATAAAACACACACACAGGAGGGGGGAAGAGAGAGACCTGCAAACGCAGCAGAAAAGAAAAAACACATCTGCTGCTAATAATTCTGCCCTGGACATTGTGCTCAGACCCTTTGGCTAATAGCATCCGTTTTCTCCCCGAACAAGTCTACAAGGCAGGTGCACAGTGCGGCCTCCATTCTAGAGAAGGGACGACGGGAAGAGAATCCTCAGAGGGGCCGAGTGACCAGTCGGCACCACAGTAAGTGGGGCTTTGAGACTTCTTTCTCTACTTTCAGACCGTCTACGTGGGGAGTGAGGACAAGGACCCTGGGGACAATGTTTCTAAACAGCTTAGGGATAAAGGGGTTCCAGGATGAGGGTGCAAGACGCTCGAAGGCACATTCATGGCAGGGGCAGGGGAGGGGATGTTGTTTAAGAGTCATCTGACTAGGGGCACCGGGGGGCTCAGGAGGTTGAGCATTTGAGTTCAACTCAGGTCACGATCTCACGGCTCCTGGGTTGGAGCCTCACGTCGGGCTCCACACTGTGAGGGTGGAGCCTGCTTGGGATTCTCTCTCTCCCTCTCTCTCTCTCTCTCTCTGCCCCTCCCCCATTTGCCTTCTCTCTCTCTCTCTCTCTCTCTCTCTCTCTTTCAAAATAAATAAATAAGAACTTGAAAACAATAACCATCTCTCTGAGCACCCAGAGGAGGCCAATATGTCGTGTAAGCACGAACCTGCCGCTCATCCCGGTAAACATCAGGGCAGAGCCTTTTGGTAGACACGAGCCAGCACCAGGACCCCAGCTGGAGTGGCGGGGGGGACAGAGTTTCAAATGGCCACGAGGGGTGCAAGGCTACAGGGGTGCTGTCTCCTCAGCCAAACAAAAGCTGGCCCATCCCCTGAAGTTCGTGCCCGAAACCTGAATTCACGGCGGGGAGCGAGAGCAGATGACTGACGCTCAGAAAATGTCAGGCCGCAGGCCCGCGGTCTTGGACGCTCGTGAGGATGTTCCCGGAGCTGGTTAGGGGCCGAGGCGGCCAAGAGGCAGGAGAGAAGATGCCAAGAACCCGTGGCACAGAGTGTTAGCGAGAGCAGGGGTGCAGGCGGGAGGGGAGGAGCAGGTGGCCCCGAGTTCGGCCCCGTCTTCGGTGTGTTATCTCTGGGTGAGCCAGGCCCTCAGACGGGGAGGCAGCTCCAGGAGGAGGCCGGGACAACGGACGT
Source organism: Herpailurus yagouaroundi (assembly GCF_014898765.1). Classification (NCBI taxonomy): domain Eukaryota; kingdom Metazoa; phylum Chordata; class Mammalia; order Carnivora; family Felidae; genus Herpailurus; species Herpailurus yagouaroundi. The sequence continues at coordinate 3,802,541 of NW_024412419.1, forward strand.
GGAAGCTTCTGCTACCCGAGGCCCCCAGGAACGGATGTGACACAGGCTGGTGAGCGTCGGGGAGGAGGGCGGAGGCGTGTGGACCACCACAAAGCAAGCAGAAAGCCGGAGGAAGGCCCAGATGACGCAGAAAAGGGCACTGCGGGGCCAGCCTTCTTGTCTCCCCTTATCCTGGAGGGGAAACCGAGGCTCAGACAAGCCCTGGGAACCGGGACGCAGGCCCCGACCGGCCGATGCTGGGGTTTGGGCTCCCAGCCGCCGCCCGGCACCTGCCTGGGGGGGTGGGGGGCGTCTTTACGGAAGGGCCCTCCCACACGATTATTCGGGGCGTCCTCGGGGAGAGAAAAATTCACATTGCTCCCTGTATTTGAGGAAGTAACATTTATGGGGCACACGAATGGCACGAAAGCTCCCCGCGTGCTGGTAGCCTGCCTACAACCACACCTCGTTATTTCTTTTTTTTTTAATTTTTTTTTCAACGTTTATTTATTTCTGGGATAGAGAGAGACAGAGCACGAACGGGGGAGGGGCAGAGAGAGAGGGAGACACAGAATCAGAAACAGGCTCCAGGCTCCGAGCCATCAGCCCAGAGCCTGACGCGGGGCTCGAACTCACAGACCGCGAGATCGTGACCTGGCTGAAGTCGGACGCTCAACCGACTGCGCCACCCAGGCGCCCCCACACCTCGTTATTTCTAAATTGGAAGTAAAAATTTTAACCCCCCCCCCACCTCAAAATGCTGGTTTCGCTGTCGCGGGAACAAGGACGAGGCGAGGCTCACCTTGGCGGTTTTGCCGAGGTGCTCTTCTGCTGAACGGTGTTTTCGCCTGCCCTCCCTGCCGTAGCCGATTCCCCGACCAGGGGCCCGGATAGCGGGAAGTTCTCTCCCAGGGTCCTGGAGGCTGGACGTGAGCGACCAAGGAGCCGCCAGTCCCATTCCCAGTGAGCGCTCCCCTCCTGCGTTGCGTCCTGACCAGGCAGAGGACCTGGACAGAAGCACCTCGCTCACGTCTCTTCTCATTAGGGCGCTAATGGCTCATGAGGGCTCCTGCCTCATGAGCTAATCGCCCCCCGACGACTCCATTTCTGAACACCGGCCCACGGGGCGGTGGGGGTGGGGGATAGGGGGTTGGAGGTAAGACGGCCACGCGGCTCACGACACACGGAGGGGCAGGCAGAAAAGCAGGCGAGCAAAATAATACATGACAATAGTGGGGGCATGTGTAAGTCAGATACAGAATCTGTCCGGGGGAAATCAAGGAAGGCTTCCTGGAAGAGGAAGCAGTTTCCCTCAGGAACAGATATGCAAACAGAAGAGATCCCAGACAGAGGTGACGGAAGGGCCTCTGGGTTAAATTTGAGATTTAGGTAAACAATACATTTGATATGGTTCTGGTATAAGCGTGCCCACCCCATGTGATGCGGGGCGACACTTACTTCCAGCCTGATGTTTTCTCCCTATATTCTTTTTTTTTTTTCAAGTTTTTATTTAGGTTTTTTTTTTTTTTTTTTTGGGGAGGGAGAGAGAGAGAGAGAGAGAGAGAGAGAGAGAGAGAGAGCACAAGCTAGGAAGGGGCAAAGAGAGAGGAGGACAGAGGGTCCAAAGCAGACTCCAGGCTCCGAGCCATCAGCCCAGAGCCCGACGCGGGGCTCAAACCCACGGACCGCGAGATCATGACCTGAGCCGAAGTCGGACGCTCAGCCGACTGAGCCCCCCAGGCGCCCACTCTCCCGATGTTCTTTATTTCGCTTCTGCGATAAATCGACCTGCCACCCTGGCCCTTGATTAGATGATGCTGCAGATGAGATGACACGGGCTTGTGTTAGCCACGCCGGGCGGCATGCATTGCCATCAAAAAGCATTTCTGAACCCCCCCCCCCCCCGCAGTCATGCTGGAAGGTCCACAGAGTCAGGGTCCCAAGGGGCCGGCCTTCCAGGAGCCTGCAGGCAGTGGGGGAGAGGCCACAGGGACAGGGACTCCAGTGCCCTGCGCCCAGTTGGAAACAGGGGACCCACGGCACAGTGACGGCTTGCAGAGACCTGCACCCCCACACTGTCGCCCAGCCCTCCAGCCCCGCGCTCCAGCAGGACGAAATCTGGGGCCGTGTGCACCCCCACGGGCAGCCGCTGCCGGACTCCAGGTGACCCCGCGGGCCCCGCTCTTCATCTGTGGAAGTTCTCAGGCCGCCTCGAAGGACACAGCTCGACTCGGGTAACTCCGAGGACCACCCAGAAGTTTCCACCGAGAACAAGGCAACATCTGGTTTGGACCCAGGAACACATTTGCGGAACGCAGACGCGAGGCAGAGGGAACGGGGGCCGGGGGCCGGCCTTACTAGGTGTGGAGCGGAGCTCGGTGTTTCTAGAATCACCCACGCTCTGGCGAATCTGCAGGGGAACGAGCAAGGAGAGGAAGTTACTTCCGTTGCTGGGAACGGCGACAGAACACGTTGAGCGCTGACCGTGGGAACAACACGTCAAAGCCTGAGCGCGGGAAAGGAGCTTCTGAGGGCTGGGCTTTGGTGCCAGCTCTCCCACAGACTCGCTCTGTGACCCTGGGCTGGTCACTCAACCTCTCTGAACTTCAGTTTCCTGCAACAGGAGATGTGGAGGTTGTCTTAGGTCAGTGGATCTCAAAGTGGGTTCCGGGGAGCCTGAGGGTTCCCCAGGAGCCGAGCAGCAGGGGAGGGGAGAGGCGGGGAAGGCTGCCACCAAGCCCGCAGCCTCCCCTCAAGCCCTGCAGAACAGGGACGCACTGTTGCTCAGCTGTGGCTCCTTGTAGCTTGTTGTGACAATCTCACGGCTAAGAAATATTCAGAAACGCTGGTCTGAGAGGTACCGGCGTCCTCCCAGCAGGCTGTGATTTTGAGACTTTATTTCTTTTGCATCTTGCTCTCCCCCCCCCCACCATCAACTACAGCGTTTCGTATTTAAATTAGACCTCCAAGCAGAAATGGGAAGAAAGAGGTCCTTTCCGAGGTTATAAAACCGAGGCCCCGTCCGTCGCACCTACAGCGACGACGGATGGAGGTTCGGAAACACTTGTGAGCCGCGCCGTGAGTTCTGCACACGAAAATGAAGCGTGAGCACGAGGTGATCAGGGCAGATACGTGCCTGCCACAGAGGTTAGGGGAAGACCCGGGGGAAAGATCGGATGGAGAGGGGGCCCCAGCAGCCAGGGAGCTGGGCTAACGGGGGGGATGTGGGCATTTCACCAAGGTAAGAAGGCACTGGACACTGAAGGGCACATTCAAAGCCAGCCACCTGCTAACTTAGCAGCAGCACCCACGTGCCTGGGGGGCTCGTGTGCACAGAAGCTTTCACAGCCATGAGCTCCTTCCAACAAGGCCCAGAGTCAGAAGCGCGGGCTGGGCCCCAAGCTGCCTGGTAATCTGTGGGCCTCCGGGGCGTTCTTCCAAAACCACCCGGGTTCTTTCCTTCACAAAAGAGATGCACTCTGTGCCGTGTACGGACAGGCACCCTAGACACTGGACAGCCGTGAGCCCTGACTCTCAGACTCGCGGATCTGGTCCCAAGCCTCATCTGTCCCTTGCTGGTGTTGTCACCGTGGCCGCCATAGACCCGCCTTCTCTGCCTTCTCTAATCGTGTATCAGTTTCCTCCCATAAAACGGAGACATCGGATGGTAACACAGGAATGACCACCACCATTCGTTCTTAGTTAGGAGGGACCAATCGAGAAGGGACACGGATGTGCTGCGAAAAGTGATAGAAAAGCAATCCTTGGAACACCCACCTCTGTCGGCTACGATGTAATCCTGCAGTATTTCAGTGCCACAGTGGGCTGGACCGACAACATATACCACAGCACCTGTGGAGACGCTCAGGATGGCTCAGCTCGATTATTTTTCTGGCGAAACCACAATATGCATCAGGTTCGTAAAGAAGCTTTGCTGGGGCGCCTGCAGCCGGCTCCCTTCCAGGCAACAGGCGACCAAGGAGGCTGCTGAACATTTTACATGAAATAATTCTGCGTTGCTTTCAAACCAAAATGTCTCTGTTTTCATTTTAACTAATGACTTTTAAATGAATGACACAAGCTTAGGGACTAATAAAGATCGACCACAGAAGGGGAGAGAAGAAACGGTTCAAACCTTACGCTCTGCTGGAATTCATTTAACCATACGACGCGGAATGTCCATGGGCAAGCCACCCACTAAAGCAAACAAAGACTCTCCTGAATATGAAAAGACAACCAAAAGCAAAAGCAGACCGTTAAAAACCAAAAATCCCGGGGCGCCTGGGTGGCGCAGTCGGTTAAGCGTCCGGCTTCAGCCAGGTCACGATCTCGCGGTCTGTGAGTTCGAGCCCCGCGTCAGGCTCTGGGCTGATGGCTCAGAGCCTGGAGCCTGTTTCCGATTCTGTGTCTCCCTCTCTCTCTGCCCCTCCCCCGTTCATGCACTGTCTCTCTCTGTCCCAAAAATAAATAAACGTTGAAAAAAAAAAATTAAAAAAAAAAAACAAACCAAAAATCCCTTTCGGTGACACAAGTATTCTAAGCATCTGTTTCATTAAGGACTGAATGATTTAACATACTATCAAGAGATCCCTTTCCCCGAACTCACAAAAGGAATCCACTGCTCTCTCAGGCATATCTGTCTTGCTGTGTCTCACAGAGAGCAGGTCTGGAAACAGATCCCCAAGCAAAACGTGTCTACGCCGGCTCAAGGGTCTCTGTGTCTCCATGACTGAGTTCCTGCCTAGGGTCGTAGCTGGAATACACTGAACGGGGGCTCGAAGAAGGTTTGTTGAATGAATGAACCAAGAGGACTTGTTTCCTTACTAGTAACCCTGGGTGTTGGTATTTCTATGGGAGAGGGGACAGGTCTCCCAGGTGCATGGCTTCTGTTTTAAATACCTGAGACCGTGGGGCGCCTGGGTGGCGCAGTCGGTTAAGCGTCCGACTTCAGCCGGGTCACAATCTCGCAGTCCGTGAGTTCGAGCCCCGCGTCAGGCTCTGTGCTGACGGCTCGGAGTCTGGAGCCCGCTTCGGATTCTGTGTCTCCCTCTCTCTCTGCCCCTCCCCTGCTCATGCTCTGTCTCTCTCTGTCTCAAAAATAAATAAAAACATTTAAAAAAATTTTTTTAAATGATGCAGGCCATCTAACCCAAAATGTCTAAAAGGCATAGAAATGTTTGTATGCCATTGGGTGCAGACTTCGTGCCAACAATTTTATAAGACTTATTTCTGAGCCTCCCAATAATCCTGTAAAGTAGACAATTTTGTTCTCATTTTATATAAAAATGAAGACAGAGAGATACGTTATCGGCTCAGCTTGTGAGGAGCAGAGCTGGAATCTGAGCGAAAAAAGGTCGGTCTCACTTCAAAGTCTAGACCAGATCCAAAGATCAATTGCTTGGAAGTTGCAAAAGGCTAAATCTACCCGGATCAAACCAAATAAACTCCCAGTCTAAACCCCCTTCCGCTAGGACTCACAGGTCCTGGTTACCCACTGTGTCTGTGATGTTTGCATAATCCGTGCAGCACTTCGATGGATCTGGATGGTGGTGTGGATGCTCCAGAGTACAGAGTACACCTGCCCCTGGGATTCTGCTTGGGGAAGGGAAGGCCTCTTCATTCACTCCTTCATCGGGGTCATCCGTCCTACCCCAGAGCCCCCAAATCATTCTCATTCCCCACCTGGGGACTAAGGGCTCAATATTGACTGAATTCGAGCCCCAGTGTGTGCCTAAGTTAAATTCACCGAGACCTTTTGTCTTTGCATTTTGTTATGGGTTTCAGGTCAGTGCCGAGCCAGTAGAAAATACTCTCGAAAAGCAATTAGTCCCAAACAAAGCCAAACATGAGAGCTTTACAAAGACCCATTTGCTTAGAGGAGTCGCGATTCAGGTCAGGAAGAAACTTCAAAACAGAAGCAAGCCAACAAACAAACAAAAACAAGGAACGTCACCATTTCATCACCGATCCAGAGGGGGCAAACATTTCCCAATGGAAACCGCTCACAATGTCACATTTAAGGGAGCTGTGGAGGACGTAGGATTCTCGCGCACAGACTTCAGGAATAGAATTCAGACATCGAGAAAAATTCGGTACGAAAGGCACGGCCCCCGTGGGATAAAATACGTGACTTTACATGCACCGAGCGTCTCTGCTGAATACAGAACAAATGCAGTGATTTCCCTCTTCGCTATCGTTAGCGAACGATCACTATTTTACTGTTTTATTGGTCAAACGGAGGCTCAGAATTGTTAAAGGTTTGCTCAAGGCCACATTACACTGCAGTCTGAGTTTTCAAAACCAGGGTCGATACCACACCTATATTCCCAATTCCTGAGTGTTTCAGCACAGCTGGCCAAATTCTTCAGAGTCTGCTGTGTGTGTGTGTGTGTGTGTGTGTGTGTGTGTGTGTCTGTGGACTTTCTCTGGCTACCAAAACCCACTCTGTCTGCCCAAAACTGTGCTGGCAGCACCAGAGAATGAGTATCTCCTGAGCCGATGCTCATCTAACTTCTGACTGTGTAGCTGCCCCAGTGCCCTTGACCCTCTGGTCCATCGACACCGAGGCATGTGGTCTACATTGGCTGGCTCTCGAATTTCCACAAAAGGATCCAAACGAGTTAACTGTAGTTGTAACTTTTTTTTGGTAACAAACCCTTTCTTGGCTCTCCTCCCAACCTGGGCTCATACCTAGAATCACTTCCCAAATCAACTTTATGCTCAAAACTCTGTTTCAAAGCCTGCCCCTAAGGGGACCTAAATGAACACAAACCAGGTCTATCTGATTCCAAAGCCCAAACCAACTTTCTCCTACATGCTGTTGAAGTCGGTAAAGACCGTGCACGGTGCCCACCATCCTAAGTGGGAAGAGAAAGACTGGGAATATTTGGAAGGAGGGTAGACTCGTGCGGTGGTGCGAATACCCAGACCGTCATGGTGAAACCAGGCTAAGTTACTGGAGAGCCATCTCATCGTGAGACATTTACGAAAGATGATGGTAATTCGTTGTGAGAATTCCAGGAAATAATCAACACTTTCGACCAGGGCACCACACTGGCCTCTCTAATCAGTGGCTGAGATGGAGCCAGAGAGGCAGGTGGGTGGACCGCCTGAGCACACACAGAACCCCTAGGGAAACGGGGACTCAACTTACTGGGTCGGAAACGGGAGTCTCAGCGGGGACCGCCATGCTAGCGCTGGGGTGGATCCCTATGAAATTGCTGCTTTTGTCAAACAAGGTGGACCGTCAGAAATTCATATGGTCAACGTTATAGACCGGGACTCAGAATATCTTAGCTTTGGTCTTTCAGGACTCTCCATACTGGGTCTCCTGTAAAGCCGTTTGCAAAGCAGAAAACGAGAAGACTTGGTTTGAAATCTTAACCGGCTGTGCAGTGGTGACCACATTACCCACCCCTGAGTCTGGTGCCCCGATCTGTAAAAATGGGCATGACACGGCCATCCAGAGGGGTGTTGGAAGAATGAAGTGGCGAATAAAAGGGAAGGCTCGGTCACAGTCTTCAACACAAAGCTGGTGCTCAAGAACCAGGACGAGGCCCGTCAGCTCCCTGCTGATGCCAATGTGTACGTGAAAGAAATCAACCCAGTTTCAGGGAACAGAGCAGCACACAGTAGAACGGACAATAAGAAGGCTATGCTGACGACGTGTGGTTTCTAGAAGGTACGCTATCCACAATAACTAAAAGTAAATTATTTGGCCTGAGCTGGCCCCGGGAAAGTTTTTGGTACAATGTGGCAGGGGAGGATCTCTGAATGGCTTCGGCCAAAGTCTGAAACGGCGATTGTAAGGTTTCTGGTATTAACAGTCAAGGGAGTTGTTTGGGGTGAAGGCAGGCGTTCCATTTTGCACTCTGGACATCAGAATGCCAAAGCAGACTAAATATTTGTAATGGAAAGTTCTCTGAATTTTGAGGTTCCTTTGCCCTCACTCAGCTTTGCACACAAAATTTAGATTGGAGGTTCCAGAAGGTAAGATAGAACTCGTGGAAGGCAAGATTTAAATTCATAGGATGTGGGTCCAAGTCCTGCCTTGGCTACCTCCTTATGTATGATTTTGGACAATGCACTTTGCTACTTATCAGTTTTTGATGTATAACGTGGGAAGGCTAATCCACCTTCTATGCCTAATAGGCTGCTACATCACACAGTGTTTGGGTGATTAAATAAGAGAATGTCTAAAAATAGTAGCTTAGAAACCGAACACTATTTCTGATTTGATAAACTGATGATCTGCATACTAAAATGATGACCCCTGCTTCCTCTTTACCGCGTCATCTGAAGCCACAGAAGACACGATTGAGAAGAGAAAAGGGAGCTACCATTGTCAAGAGGGTTAAGCACACACGTCAGTTGCGTTAGCAGCGGGAGATGCGATAAACTCAAAAAGGCATCTCCGGGAAAAATATTTAATGTCCTGTCTATAAAGTAAATCACGTCACTTTACCTTGGCCTAAACATTGACTATTTTGAATTTTCACGCGGCTGGAGTCGTCCGATCGTCACGTGTCTGGGTGGGACAGCAGGTACCATAACGTTCCTTCTGCAGGTCAGACAACTAAACAGCGTGGGAATAGACCACTTGACGCATATTTTGTTCAACACACGGCTCTTGTGTGTTCAACTTAGTTTGGACTTAACTTACCCCAGATCGAGCTCATGATCTTCCACCCAAATCTGAACTTTTCCTGAGACCACCATCTCTCTATGTGAAAGACACCTCTGGTCACACAGCGGGCCCAACTACAGAATTACGCCACACACTTCCTTTTGCCTTGCTACATACATAAAATCAACTTTCCTTTTTTTTTAAATGTTTATTTATTTTTGAGAGAGAGAGTGAGAGACAGAGCTTGAGCAGGGGAGGGGCATAGAGAGAGAGAGAGAGAGAGACAGAATCTGAAGCAGGCCCCAGGCTCTGAGCTGGCAACACAGAGCCCGACGTGGGGCTTGAACGCATGAACCGCAAGATCATGACCTGAGCCGAAGTCTGACGCTCAACCGACTGAGCCACCTGGGCGCCCCGAGAGATTCTTGAAATAGGAAGTCATCAGTGTCCTAAACATGTGGCCCAGCATTCATGTTGCCACGCCATCAGGGGACCTACAAGAGACTACGGCGATCGCCAGAAGCTTCAAGGAGATACAAGGCATTTCTCAGGATTGAGAACTTCAAAATGACTAGTCCTTTGTGGGAAGGGGACATTCTTTGCTGCCGATGCTTAAGAAAACTGAGTTCCTGCTCAAATTAACACTGGGAAGATTACAAATAAAATTTCAGAAGCTGGACTCGGTCAAAAATGTTTGAACGTGCTGATCACTCTTTAAAACAGTAAACATGGGGCGCCTGGGTGGTGCAGTCGGTTAAGCGTCCGACTTCAGCTCAGGTCACGATCTCGCGGTCCGTGAGTTCGAGCCCCGCGTCGGGCTCTGGGCTGATGGCCCAGAGCCTGGAGCCTGCTTCCGATTCTGTGTCTCCTTCTCTCTCTGCCCCTCCCCCCTTCATGCTCTGTCTCTCTCTGTCTCAAAAATAAATAAAAACGTTAAAAAAATTTTAAAAAAATAAAACAGTAAACATTAGCGAGCGTGGCCATTGAAATTTAAATTCATTATAACTGAATGCAATTAAAATTCAGATTCATAGTTACATTTCACATTTTTCAAGGGCCCAGTAGTCACATGTGGCTACAGCAACAGTGTTGAACAGCACTCCCATCATTGCCGAATGTTCTATTGGACAGTGCTGGTCCCCATTATCCACGCCTGATCGCATAATGGTCATGGGTTCTTGCCTTCCTTCTCCTGAGTCCTCTTTCTAATGTAATTTTGCAGGAACTATATGGAAAGATGAGGCCTGTCTCTTCACCCCTTAAATCCAAGCTTACTACGTGCCTTGGAAATTCAGCAGACGCGGTGCCCGTGGAGGGCTGACACGTCCCCGTTCGTGAAGCTTGCTCTCCTGCTGCTTGTGGTTCCCACGCCTTCCCGACACATGCACCCCCCCACATTCTAAGTATTCAAGCCTTCCCCTCATCTCCTCAAGATTTCCTGGGCCTGAGCGAACACCATTTCCTCCGCCAGCAAAGCCTGGTACCCTTGTTCTCCCCCCGATATCTACATATGGAGCCCACGCTCAAATCTCTCTCTTTCTGTCTCTGTAGGGCCTTTCTGGATTCCGTACTGGACCAACCCTTCAATGGGAAACACTTTGTCTTAGCCATGCCTCTATGCCTTGCATCTGCCTCTGTGCTTGGCACTAAGTAAATCCCCAGAACACGCCCGGATATATTTCACAAATTTATCCGCACTTTGTGTAACTCCCTGTAAATTTCGTACATGGATGTAATTTGCACACTAAACACCTCGCCCTCCCATTTTCCTCTCCAATTTCTCTATGTCGTTCTGCCCTCCAGGAGCTAACTAAAATTCTGTGCATTGCTTTACTGACCGACTGTGAGCCAGGTTCCCTCACCATGAGGTTCCAATAATTTCATAAAAGTAAAAACGGTGGCCTAGCAGACTGAGTCACAAACTCGGGACCTCCCAAACCCTGCTCCTGTATTACCGCTTTGCTCCGAGATGTCCCCACTTGCTTCTACGGTCCTCCTTCAAAGTCACGATAGGAGATCCTCATGGAATGTTCCACCCCAGGGAGGACTCCTTGCATGGTTGCACAAAGTTTGAAATAGCTTGCTTTCTAATCCCAGTGCCCATAGAACAACTGTAAGAACAACTTTCCAAGCGTGTGGCAACACTGGAGTCTTGGTTTGTGCGTCTTCGGCTGGTATGACGATCTCTCTACAGAACTACTCAAAAGGTACAGACTATGTATGCGACTTGCCGAGCAACGTGGCTAACCCAGCGCCTGGCACTTTGGCCCAACTCAACGAGTAGCAGCTAGCAGATAAGATGTAGATCCCAGAATCCATTATTTGTTAGGATCTTCCGAAGTGAGAGAGTCCTCCCGAGGATGAGAAAAATGCGTCTTCCTGTCTTAGAAGCTCAGACCATTCCGTGGGGCTTGGGGAAACCTGGTGATAAAAATCGACATGGATGGATGAACCTTTACTTTTTGCTTGACAGCTGCTTCCCGGAAATTTCTTGGGCATTCCAGCTGGGGTCATGCCACGCATTCCTCACAGGGGTGATGGTCAAGCCGTGATACAAGGGATTTTCAAGCGGAGGTCGGGGGGGAAAGTCTAAGGAACGATAAAGAAATGCAAATCCACCAACTCTAGCCAATATTCTGGATATTCTGGATATGGAGAACTTCCAATCAAATTTCTAGGTCCTTAAAACAGAATATGTGTGACATTTTTGGCAAATATCACTCCAAAATCTGGTAACAGATAGGTGCAGGGAAAATTAACACCCTCTTTCTATGGGCCTGCAGAAAGAACAGTGATAATAAGGAGGAAGGAAACTGAGAGCAACCTGAAGACAGTCTGTCTCCTTCCAGGACCAGCCTTGGTGGCTCTATTCCGGACGGATCTCACCAGCATCATGGGAAGTGGTATGCGTGGGGAGGTTCTGAAATCCCAATATACGTTTTTTAAAGGACTTGAAGGAGGGGCACCTGGGCAGCTCAGTAGGTTGAGAGACCAACTTCGGCTCGGGTCACGATCTCGCGGTCGGTGAGTTCGAGCCCCGCGTCGGGCTCTGTGCTGATGGCTCAGAGCCCGGAGCCTGCTTCGGAGTCTGTGTCTCCCTCTCTCTCTGCCCCTCCCCTGCTCATGCTCTGTCTCTCTCTCCTTCAAAAATAAAATTAATAATTTTATTAAATTAATAATTAACTAAAAAAATCACAAATAAATAACAACAAAGGACTTGAAGGAAAACAGTGGAGACTGTGGTTATTTCAGTGGAATCATACATTTCACACTGGGAGGGACTTGGGAACCCTTCTCTAACCCTCCCACTTTATAAAAGAAAAAATCAAACCCAGAAAGGTAGATCAACTTGCTCAGGGCCACACAGCTAGCTAGCGAACAACACGGGCGCGTGTAAAACTTTAATTCGGAAAAAAAAAAAAAAAAGGATCAGCAAGAACTGAATTCTCTGCTTCAAAATGACGAGCCAGATACACCTTTCATTTATGTCCCTCAACTGACATCCTCGGTATAAGACAATGTATAGGGACAACACGGCGCACGGAATTGGCCGAGCCCTGCTTTCCCGACCGGTCTGATGTGCAGAAGCTTTTGCCTTGATGACAGATCCACCTCTCCCGATGCCGAACGTCGTCATCACGTCAAATAAACGTCTTCCACTCGGGGTGAGAGGCCAAGGCCAAGGCTTGCTTGCTGCATTCCAGAGGCAAAATAATCAAACCACGCCACATTTTGACTCCGGTCACGTGGAAAACGTTTCCTGTCGGACCAGAACCAATAGTGGTTCGGGTCACGGAGGCCAAGAATAGTAAGAGGGAGGAGAAGACAGGGCGGAGGGGAGGAGGAGAAAGAGAGATGGAAAGAAACAGTCCGTGGAAGAAGGAAGGCTTTGGGAACACAGAGGGTCCGTGACGTTCCGGAGGATGATGGCAAAAAATGTCATTGCCCCAAAGAATAACCAATATTCCCTCAAGGCATATATCCCTCCCGATAGCTGATACAGATCTGAGTTTTCATGACACACACAGACCGAGAGCCGCCTCGTTTGGGGAGCTGGGGGTTCCTGGATCCTGACGGTGAACCGTTGCGATTTGGCATTTCCGAGGTAAAGACGGGAGGGACCGTCCAGCTTCGGAAGAACCCGGGGCTAGTGCTGCAGACCATCGGGGGACCCTCCAGAGCCACCCGTCCCCTCGGCCACCTGCACTTGGTTGGAACCTTCCCGGGGAAGCTCTTGGCCCCACGGACCGTGACCTCACGCGCCCCTCATTCACTCTGTACCAGAGCCCCCCGCCTCCTGGCCGGCCTCCTTGACCTCAGCCGACCGGCTTCCTCTGGCCGGACCTGTTGCTTCTCATCGGCTCCCTTGCTGTCGATCTCCCTCCAAGCTTAAAATAAATAAATAAATAAATAAATAACCGCTCTGGTCTATGAAGGGCTACTTGCCCAGAAAAGCCCCATTTCCTTCTGCAGCGTCACTGAGTGACAGGTTGCACCCAGGGCCCGGACCCTGCAGGCAGGGGAGGGAGCGGAGGGTCCTGTGAAGGAGTAGGGGTGGAGGGAGGAAGGCGGAGACCGGAGCCGCATCGTGCAGAGCAGCAGACTCTGCACGGACGTGAGTCAGGTCCTTCCCACGGCACCTCAGACTGCATCCCAGACTTTATGAGGGCTCATCCCACGTATCCAAAGCATCCTATGCGAGAAATACGCTTCAGGGGCCACTAACCTCCGTGGCAGGTTCTGGATTAGGCGACTGCCGCACGTCCTGACGTGTTAACACGTTTTCCTTCCGGACCTCGCGTCACTGCCGACATTCAGAGCCCTGGGTCATGCTACCTTCAACCACCGCGGCGGCCGTGTGATGGGGCAGAAAGGCGGGCTTGAGCAACAACCTGTATTCGAATCCGGATTGACTAGCCAGCAACGCGGGCGCCTGCATAGAATAGGGATGGTGTTGGCCGGCCAGCAGCCCGGCCTCCCGGAGCCCACCTCCACGCCCACGGTGCACAGAGCCCAGCAATGGCAAGTGGCTCTTCTAAAATGCAGAGCAGTCCCTAGGGCCCGAGTCTTAGGCCTGGAGCGTAGGGCCCCGACCTCCCCGGGGCCGCCCCCCATTTACTGCGCCATAAAATGCAGACGATCACATGTCCATTTGGAGGATTAGTTCATCATTAAAGCTACCGGCGCAGCCCATACGCCACCAACAGACATCTGGGGCCTTCCCTGCTCGAGTCTTTCTTATTAATATTCTTGCAAAAATAAGACTATTCCCAAGGCAGCGCATTCTCGATCCGGCTAACACGTGGACCGGAAAGGGGAGCTCATAAAAGCCCATCAGGCTCGTCGGGTTGATTTAAACTGAGAAGAGCAAATTGGGGGACACGTTATTTCTAAAACTTTCCATTTTTTTAATTTCATGTCTCATTTCTTTATTTTCTAGGGAGAGAGAGAAAGAGAGTGCCAGTGGGAGGGGGGCAGAGAGAGAGAGAGAGACAGAGAGACAGAGAATCTTAAATAGGCTCCCCGCAGCATGGATCTGTGTGGACTTGATCCCACAACCCTGGGATCATGACCTGAGCCAAAATCAAGAGTCTGACACTCCACTGACCGAGCCCCCCAGACGCTCCTAACTTTTTCCATTTTGAGGAAAAGGGGAATCCTGTGCATTATTGATTGGACTAATTCACTGGCCACCAAAAAAAAAAAAAAAAAAAAAAAAAGTTATTTTTCTTAAAACAAAAGGAAACCATCCAATCTGCTCAGGATAACTTAGCCGTGCGTGTCAGGCAGGGGCTCTGCCTGTGAGCGCACCTTCAGCCTCGCCCCCCTCTCCCTGGCAGCCTCCCCCTCCCCTGCCAGCACCCAGACTCCAGGTCGCTGGGCCGGTTCCTAGTTGAGGACAGGACGGCACCGAGGGGGCGTCACCACTACTTACTGTAGACATTAACGCTGTGGAAGCTGCACACAGCGTGTCCACATCCATGCGACGTGGTTCCGTGTCCTCAGGTTCTGGGTCTTTTAGCTCCTGCCCCGCACCCCCCCCCCCCCGGGGTGCAGACCGAGCTCCGCATGAGGAGGCTCGTCTCCCACCCCACCTTCTTGTCCAGAACCTAACGACGCTTCTGGCCGCTCTTTCTCCGTTCAAAATCATCATGATTTAGACGTGCCTTCTATAACGTATACAATCAGGAAAGGATCTGGTGTCCATCCGCGGAATTTCCTTTAGTAAATATAAGCGCTTCATGTAAAAAAGTTTTCAGTTCGAAGAATTTGAAGGTGGCGGTGCCCCCCCCCCCCCCCCCGAGGCCATGTTCAAAACAAAGTAGAAGGTGTCTCTATGTCCCAGACAGGGAAGCAGAAATAGGAGATTCACCGTCTCCAAGGAGTATGTGTGTTTCTTTTTCTTCTTTTTTCATTTTAAACTGATAAGGATCTTCCCCATTGTGTTTTTGATACAGTTGTTTAGACATCGAGGGCTTCTCATCTCGAAACACCACGGAATTCCCAGAATTACAATAACAGCCACAAAAGTTGCTGACAAAAGTTGGGACAGAGGAGTTGTTTTTCAAGAATCTCTACCTCTGAGGGGAGCCTGGGGGGCTCCCGTAGGTTAAAGCGTGTTACTCTGGATTTGGGCTCAGGTTATGATTTTACGGTTCGTGAGATCGATGCCTGAATCAGCTCTATGCTGACAGTGCGGAGCCTGTTTAGAATTCTCTCTGTCTCTCTCTGCCCCTTCCCCTCTTGTGCTTTGTCTCCCTCTCAAAATAAATAAATAAACTTAAAAAAAAAAAAATCTCCACCTCTACTCCACAGCCCCTGCCCCGTTAGAGGTGACGGAACTGGCAGAATTTGGAGGCAGGTGGGGCTGGAGTTAGGAAGGAGAATAAGAGTACTGAGTCAAGGGGCGCCTGGGTGGCTCAGTCGGTGGAGCGTCCGACTTCAGTTCGGGTCATGATCTCAAGGTCTGTGAGTTCAAGTCCCGCATCGGGCTCTGTGCTGACAGCTCAGAGCCTGGAGCCTGTGTCAGATTCTGTGTCTCCCTCTCTCTCTCTGCCCCTCCCCTGCTTGTGCTCTCTCTCTCTCAAAAATAAATAAACAAAAAAAAGTTTTTTTTAAAGAGTACTGAGTCAAGATCCACTTTTGGATTTTTATCTCACAACTGAAAAAAGCGGGTAGTGCCGTTGTTCAAGTGGACTACCCTGAAAGAAGAGGAGATCTGGGGAATTTCGAGTTAATTTTGCACACGCTGACTCTGAAAGCCTGTGAGGCATGTGTTTGGGGGTGCTGGAGGGACCAGGCAAGTATCCAGGTCAGAGCTCAGAAGATTACCCCTCAACAGTGGTCGCGGAAGCTCATCAGAATATAGAAGGTCACTGAAGAAACTCACGCAGGTGGAAATACTTAGGGAATGGATTTGTTACAAAACTCAAAGGTACTCATGAGGGTTTCTGCATTTTGACTGAAGTGAGGAGAAGCCAGTGTCTCAAGGGGAGGAGAGTCCAGCAAATAAAATGTGTCAGAGGGATCCCGTAGGATGTCTTTGATACGCAGCACCGAAGAAGTTGCTGGAAACCCAAGAGGAAACACTGTTGGTGGTAGAGTCAGGGTGGAAGGCACACTGAGGAGCCCATGGAGTATGTGGAAAGTGAGGGATAAATATGGCGGGGGAACAGCGTTACCCACTGTTCGGGCTGAGGTAGAGAGAAGGGCTAGGCTAATAGCTGGAGGGAAACTGGACTTGGAGTCATAATACACTTGGAAGGATAAGAAAGCATGTTTAGATGCTGACCCACACAGGAAAGGGGAGGGACTCTCAAGGAAGAGAGACAAAGACACTCAGGAAGAGAATAGGGCTTTCGAGCGGTAGGAAAGGAGACCCTCACTTGGACAGGCATCGGGTCCAAGATGGCGGGGGACACGTCCGGTAATGGACTGGGAAGAAATCAGGGCAAGGTGACACAAAGGTACACGGCTGTAAGTCCCAGCTCTGACACTGTCTAACTGAAAGGGCGAAACTGTGTCTCTCAAAAAGACGTTGGATTCCAACTGCCAATACCTCAGAATGTGACCTTATTTGGAAAGAGGGTCTTTGCAGATGGTCAAGTTAAGATGAGGTCATGAGGGCCGGCCCTAATCCAATGCAACTGTGTCCTTATAAAGAGAAGAAATGTGGACTCAGAAACAGACATCTACAGAGGGAGGACCGGGTGAAGACACAGGGAGAAGATGGCCATCTGCGAGCCAGGGAGGCCTGCCAGCACCAAAGGCCAGAGAAAGGCCTGGGCCGGGTCGTTCCTCCTCAGTCCACGGGAGAAACCCACCCTGCCTACGCCTTGCTCTGAAATTTCCAACATCTCAAACCAACAGCCTCCAGGATTGTGAGACAGTGAATGTCTGTGGTTTAAGCCACCCAGTTTGTGATCCTTTGTTACAGTAACCCCAGGACACTGGTACAGCACATCTTGGTTCCTAAATTTTGACTTAAACGGTCCTGAATTTTGGTATCTACCCTTGACGGATTATTGGAAGTGTTCACTGAGACGCTACGTGCAAAGTCCTTAGAAAGCACTCAATAAAAGTTCCCTATGTATCTGGAGGAAGTTTGGGTGATAATTATAAATGCCTCTCATCAAACATGGATAATTAAAGCCTCTATTGTTAATGATATTAATTATCCTAATAGCAACAGCTGGGGAAACAATCACAACACTCGTCCAGAACAACCGTTCGGGGTCACACTTCAGTTGGCAAGCTCAGGGGCGTTTCAGCGTTGCGTGATTACTGTCGATCTCGCTGCCACGGAGCGTGCAGATCTCGGCCTGGACGAGAGCAAGGGGACTGTGGGGGGCAGACTGGAGTGACGGTTCCCGGGGAAAATCACTTCCAGTAAGGACACCCACCAGATGGGACGAACGCTGGGACGGCACCTTCAGGAGACTCGAGGATTCCAGAAGGGATTACGTAGCCAAGTCTTTACCAGAAAGAGGTAATAAACGTCCTTTGAAAGTGGACCTTGCCAACTCAAGGACTATATAACGTATCTTTGGCTTGTAAAACACCCTCATTTCATTCTAGTAATAAAGAGCAGCCTACTTCACAAGCAGTAGGGATGAACTGTATCACAGGACACTTGTAGAGTGCTGGCGATGTGCGGGGAATTATTGCGACACAACACAACACACACACACACACACACACACACACACTGATTTATATACTTTGTGAATCCTTTACTAGAATGAAAGTATTGCTATCATCCCCATTTTAAAGATGAGGGGAGGGGCGCCTGGGTGGCGCAGTCGGTTGAGCGTCTGACTTCAGCCAGGTCACGATCTCGAGGTCCGCGAGTTCGAGCCCCGCGTCGGGCTCTGGGCTGATGGCTCGGAGCCTGGAGCCTGTTTCCCATTCTGTGTCTCCCTCTCTCTCTGCCCCTCGCCCGTTCATGCTCTGTCTCTCTCTGTCCCAAAAATAAATAAACGTTGAAAAAAAAATTAAAAAAAAAGATGAGGGGAAAAATGGGAAAGACAATTACTTAACGGAACTTGCCCCTGGTCGACAGTCACACAAATAGTAACCTTTGTTGCTCTCCTCTCCCTTCTCCCTGGAAAACCGTAACTGAAAGAAGAAACACAAGGTAAAGATAGTTTTCCTTGTGTTGGGACCTCAGTGACAACAGCTGGTGGCAGGGTGATGTCATTAAGTCTTAAGGCCGTCATTCGGGAGAGACACCGAGAACCATGCATCAGCCACAGATCTGTTAAGCCATCAGGAGGGTGGAGAAGCCTGTGAGACAAAAGGGATGTCAATGAAACGGTCCAGAACCTTTAAAAGCGTCCTTAAGATCGGAGAGTGGAGGAAACGCACAGGGGAAGTGAGGATAAATTAATTAAAGCTCATCCACAAAGCTGAGACAGTCATTTCTCCGTATATAAAATAATAAAGTCTATGAGCCCGAATTTTAAAGTTTGAAAGACAAAACTTTAAGGTGTTTTTGTTTGTTTGTGACTTTGTTTTTAAACCTAGGGAAATATGGGAGTTTCTTTCTTTCTTTCTTTCTTTCTGTCTCTCTATTTCTCTTTTTTTCATTTTTTGAGGTATAATTGGGGTATAACATTATATTAGTTTCAGCATAACTATTTGATATTTGTATATATTTGGAAGTCTTTTTTTTAAGTTTTTTTAAATGTTTATTTATTATTGAGAAAGAGAGAGAGAGAGAGCATGAGCAGGGGAGGAGCAGAGAGAGGGGGAGACACAGAATTCGAAGCAGGCTCCAGGCTCCGAGCTGTCAGTACAGAGCCCGACGCAGGGCTCGAACTCACGGACCGCGAGATCATGACCTGAGCTGAAGTTAGACGTTTAACCAACTAGGCCACCCAGGCGCCCTGGAAGTCTTTCTTAAATGAGTCTTTAAAATGCAATTGATAAGTGAAAAAAAAAAAAAAAAGGTAAGTTTGGCTATATATATGAAGATTGAAATAAACTTTGAAAACAAAATTCTAAAACAGATTATAGACAGAGCAAAGGTATTTCCAACTCAAAGCATGAAAGAAATCAGAAGAAATCAGTAGCCAGAATATATAAAAACCTGCTATAGGCCAGTCAGATTAACAACCAAAATAGAAAAATATAAATAGAAGGGGAACCTCGAATATTTAAAAGTTATACAGAAATTCTCCACCTTATGAGAAGTCAGAGATAAAGTAAAGCAATGAGCTGTCCCTCCAAAACTATCAAACTGAAAAAAGTTTCAAAATCTGATAGTTTTTTTTTAATATAATTTATTGTCAAATTGGTTTCCATACAACACCCAGTGTTCATCCCAACAGGTGCCCTCCTCAATACCCATCACCCACCTTCCCCCCCCCACCCCCCATCTACCCTCAGTTTGTTCTCAGTATTTAAGAGTCTCTTATGCTTTGGCTCTCTTCCACTCTAACCTCTTTTTTTTTTCCTTCCCCTCCCCCATGGGTTTCTGTTAAGTTTCTCAGGATCCACATGAGTGAAAACATATGGTTATCTGCCTTTCTCTTCCTGACTTATTTCACGTAGCATAATACCTTCCAGTTCCATCCATGTCGCTACAAAAGAAAAGATTTCATTCTTTCTCGTTGCCAAGTAGTATTCCATGGTATATATAAACCACGTCTTCTTTATCCGTTCGTCAGTTGATGGACATTTAGGCTCTTTCTATACTTTGGCTATGGTTGAAAGTGCTGCTATAAACATTGGGGTGCAAGTGCCCCTCTGCATCAGCACTCCTGTATCCCTTGGGTAAATTCGTAGCAGTGCTATTGCTGGGTCTTAGGGTAGATCTATTTTTAATTTTTTGAGGAACCTCCACACTTTTCCAGACCGGCTGCACCAGTTTGCATTCCCACCAACAGTGCACAAGGGTTCCCCTTTCTCCACATCCTCACCAGCATCTATAGTCTCCTGATTTGTTCATTTTAGCCACTCTGACCGGCATGAGGTGGTATCTCAGTGTGGTTTTGTCAAAATCTGAGAGTTGTAATAATTGAAGAAAATATGTAGCAGTGAGAACTCCCATATGTTATTACTACGAAGGTAAAAAGTCACAACTAATTTGGAGAATAATTCTAGGAAGACAAAAAAGGTACAGACACATGACCTAAAATAGTCATCACTGTCTGTGTACAACCTAGAAAAGGTCACTCGCATGAGGGCAGGAAAACAAACATGTTTGCCCAGCTTTGTCTGAAATAGCGACAAAGATTGTTCGGTTGATGAAATTTTAGTCAAGCTCCTGAGCCTCCTCTTAGGTGCATCTATGCCCTACCTTGCAAAATCCAGTTTTAGCAAAAATTCCGCTAAATTAGAATTTAGCGAGAACCACCCCCCCACCACCACCTTTGATTTCTGATCAGGTTCCTCATTCCCCCACCTCCACCCCCACCCCCAGGTGATGTGTGACCACCGTGGCAGGCCTCCAGCAAGAATCCTGGCAGATCAGTTTAGCCAGAACCCCCCTTACACATGGGGTTTCTGCTTACTAATTCTCCCTCCACTGACCCCCACCATGCTCTTTGGTTATAAACTCCCACTTGCCCACACTGTATTTGGAGTTGAGCTCAATATCCCTCCCCACTGCAAAATCCTGTTACAGTGGTTCTCATGCCGACCATGATGGTCCTGAATACGGTCTACCTTACCATCTTTGACGATAGAGGAACACTGGAGACAACCACACGGCCATCCAAATGGCAATGGATAAATAAAACACGTGATCTGCAATCAATGGTCCCAACTGTGCTGGGTCACGTGGCTACCTTACTTCAGACCATCACACTCAGGGCAAGGAACTATTGACCAATCATGCCCTGGCCAAGAACTTCCACAGAGATGCTAACAGAATCATGGCCTCATTTCTATCTTAGGGGAGTGAAAGGAAGAAAGCCATTGTCAAACGTTGGGGGAAACTGGAGAAACGTGGTGTCTCAGAATTCCTGGGAGTGGAGAGGGTCAAAAACATGGCCAAAGTCAAGCAAGACACAGAGAAAAGGGTGTTCGTTTTTAACAAATGGAATGGGCCGTAGATTGAAGGAGAAAAGAAATAAAGGAAACTCAGTTCTCCCAAGATGGAAAATTAGCCTCTCTTCTACCAATATGGAGCCTCTAGACATGATTGAAAAATTAGTTGTTCCCCCAAGAAATGCTATTACCTCTTGCCAGAAAACTCCCAGAATGTATAATGTCTCTGAAGGGATTTGTACAATATGGGAGTGTGGGGTATATTTATGGGAAGGGAAGGAGATAGTGAAAAGAAAGACACTCTCTATCCAATTTAGAAATAGTCCAACTGGGTATTTCATGGAGGGAGATCCCAACAGAGAGGGAGGAAATGAATGGGGTCAAATAACACACAGACAAGGCATTGGTTTTCACCAGGTATGGACACTATGTCCCCTGAGATAAGCAGGAAGGACACCCAGAGGTGAGAAGTTGTTACTAAATACCCGGATGGAGGAAAGTGAGTCCAAGTGTGGACAGGAGTTTACCGTTAGTGATTTCTAACACCCATGGAATAAGGAAAAGACTGTATTGAGGGTGTGAAGGTCAGGGATTAAGTTAATGTCACAAGAAGTCTTGAAAAATTGGCCCAGCCACTTTAGGGAAACTAACAAGAGATCAGTTTACGGATTACTGGAACCACGGAGGCCAAACTGAGGTTGGAAGTTTAAAAATCCGTCATGGATCTCATCGGCACATCTGGGTGGCTTTACTCACCAGAGTTTGGCAGCTGGGGAGCAGGGCTGGTTTGATCTAAGGATAGAGTTTGGCAACGCTGTGAGGATGGGTATGGGAAGGAGGGGATAATCATGAGAACGGTCCCTTTGATTTGATTATCCTGCTTTGTTGTGAACGTCCAGATGTATTGGCTGATAATGAAATGGTTCGGTCCTTTCTCAGATCCTAGCGTGGGTTCAAGGATCTTGTATGGCAGCTGGTGGAAAAGACTGGCTAGGTGGTCTCCTAAAAGAAATCTCCAGTTTATCCTTTGAAATCCTGGCTTCTTTCTTTCTTTCTTTCTTTCTTTCTTTCTTTCTTTCTTTCTTTCTTTCTCTCCTTCCTTCCTTCCTTCCTTCCTTCCCTGTTTTATCTGTTCTAGCTTCACATTGTGTTGGATTCTTGACTGGAAGATTGTGTCGGCGGTGGGAACACTCTTCACAACTCTGCATGTCTTAGATAATATCCTTTCTTTAACCACTTCTCCATTAGTCCCAGAAGAATATTTTGTGTAGAACTGCTCAGATTTGGGGGCACAGGTGAAAGAAGCCATGGGAGGCAGCATAGCTCATTTTCACGGGCTTGGAAACCTGAATGGCAGCATCTTTAACAGCTCTCAACTTACAGGCAAAAATCCCAGGGTAAAAAGGAATAAGACAGAGCTCTTGTGGAGAAAAAAGGGGGGAAGGGGCAGGACAAGATAGGGTAGGTTAACTTTTATATACAAATAAATAAATATATACATGTATATAAAAATATATATGTATGCATACATATATACACATACATGTATATGTATGTATACTTGTATATGTTTTATATATGTTTTATACATAAACACATGTTTTATATAAACATTTATAAATATACATGTGTTTATACATAAACATAAACATACAAATGTTTATGTATAAACATATATAAATGTTTTATATGTTTATAAAACATATATATTATATATATTCTTTGTTTTATATATATATATATATAATGTAATATTTTATATTATATTCACTTGAATGGTCTCCTAAAGTCAAACCCCACCAATCCCCTCTATTTCATGGACACAGACATTTATTGACCTCCTTCTATGTGCAAGGCAAGGTTGGTCTTACCTGCGTTGTTACATCAGCCTAGTTGACTTCCTTTAGCTTTGCTGGGATAACTCATTCCAGAACAAGGCAGCAAATGTTCGTCCTTTCAATATGTTCTTGGACCAGTGACCTGCACTGGGAAACAAGGCTTGCTGAAACTGAGAGTTAAAATCTCCTGTGGCTTTATTGGAATTCTGAAAAGAATAACTGGTTAATCCCAAATAAGTTCTTCTCCCTCTATCAGTGATGGGCATCTGATTCAATTGCTTTCCTGGAAAACAATATAGCTCTCTTTCATGGGCTATTTTCAAAAGCTCATAACATTAAAAAACTCATTTGCTATTTTCTCAAGACCCCTATGGAGTCAATTTATACAAAGCACTTGAATAGTTTCACATTTCATGAGAAATGTTAGGCTAAATTTTTAATAAATATCTTTTATTATCACAATAGATATTTATACTACATTTGTGTTGGTGTATTTATGCTTGTAAAATGTGAGTCTGATTGGTGAAGTTGAAACAAAACCATTATTTTCAATGGATCATAATTATTTTCTCATAAGCCCAATTCTATAGAAGCATGGATCTGAACATTATTAGACTGATAAATTGTCAACTCTTTCCAAATTTGGGCTCAACTTATTCAGAATTGTATGAATCCAATCAATTTCTGTACTTGTCTTTCTAAAATTAGGTGTTTTAACATTTTCTTGGCCTTTCTTTTGTCTAATTTTAAGCCTTACATATATTTTATTATCTAACTATATTCATCGATTATTTATCTAAGATGTACACCTCATTTCTCACTCCATAAAATAGAAGATATCAAAATCCTTTTAGAGGAGCATAACATGTTAGATATACAAAGAAAACTCTGTATCATTAATCCCTCATGGTAGAAACAGATCCAGGTATCTAGGAAAGTTTCTCAAAGCCAATGTACTAAATAACAACTTAGCTAATGGCTAATGTTAGACTCTGAAACAGTAATCTCCCGGTCTAGTGTTCTTCCCATTATAAGCATAAAGAACTGCTTACGTTTTTCAAACGTCCTCCCTGTGTATACAGATTCTCTTACATCTTCTGTATTTGGTGATAATTATAGATTGAATGCTTATGTCCCCTCAAAATTCATATGTTGAAATTCTAACTCCCAATGTGATGGTATTAGGAGGTGGAACTTCTGGGCATCAATCAGGTCATGAGAATGGAGCTGTCATGAACGGGATTGGTTCTCTTATAAAGAGACTTCAGAGAAGTCCCTCACCCCTTCTGCCATGTGGGGACGCTGGGGAAAGACCGCCATCTGTGAACAAAGAAGTAGGCTCTCACCACACCCCCAATCCATTGATGCCTCGATCTTGGACTTCCAGGCTCCAGAATGGTGAGAACCAAATATCTGCTGTTTATAAGCTGCTCCGTATATAGCATTCTGTTATAACAGCCAGAAAAGAAAGGGCAGGGATGGACTCAACTTTTCTACTGGAAACGGTCTAAGTTAGGTACTCAACCTGTCTCCACATCAGCTCATAGAGCTCCCACAGGTGCATCACAGGGATGATGGGGGTGGAACACGTGGAGGGGTGACTCACATTGTCATGAGACTGTCTACTTATACCTCACATCCACTGGAATGCACCTTCTAGAGAGATCTAGCCCTGTGGCTGCCCGCCATGATATACGCAGTGATCCGCAGAGTGTAACCAGGAATCTTCACAGAGTGATTTATTAAACACTTGTTAAGTATCATGCACTTTGCACAGTGATCTTGTGAAATTGAAAATTATACTCTATCCACTCGATTCTGGGTGCTAAGAGGTTAAGCAGTCTGCTCAAGGCTATGTGGAAAAGCTGGTGTATCATACAATGTCTGTGTTCTCCTCCATATCCCAAAGAACCTCCTAAGATAACATGCGATTTAATGAGGCTTTTCCAAAGCCCATTTAGGGTTTTACTTCATTACTATTCCTTGGCAAGGTCTGTCTTTGTATTTACTGGGCAGAAGAACAATTCTTTTTTTGTCTAAGGGCATTGCCTTTATAGAAATGCTAACAAAAAAAAAAAAGAATAAGAAAGGGTGAGTATAAAAGCTATCAGTTTGGGAATCCATTTCTTAAAAAGACTAATCAGACAGCTCCAATTCAGAACTGAGGAATAAACATACATATTTGTTTCTTCACCTTCCAAAGACCTCCACTGAAATTAAATATTAAAAGTTCAAAAGGAAAAAAAAAAGTAGATTAAGGGCAGGTAATAATCAACAACAGTTGAGAGATTTCCACAAATTTCTGGAAGGAGGTGGGGAGGATGGAAACAAGACACAGAGAGATAAATGACTGGGCTGCTTTAAAAAGGAGACCAATCTAGCTTTTGGAAGTCAGAGGGCATGGGTTCAGAATGAGTAAACAGCACAGAGGTTGGTATTTAGAAGTTGGACTAGGGGCGCCTGGGTGGCTCAGTCGGTTAAGCATCCCTCTTCAGCTCAGGTTATGACCTCACAGTTCCCAAGTTTGACCATGCGTCAGCCTCACTGCTGTCAGCACAGAATTCGCTTCAGATCCTCTGTCAGCCTCTCTCTCTGCGCCTCCCCGGCTTGCGCTCTCTTTCAAAAATTAATAAAATTTTTAAAAAAAGAAAAGAAAAGAAAGTACAGACAGGTCAAAAATAAATAAAATTTTTAAAAAGGAAAATACAGATGAGATACAAGAAAGAGGACCAACAGCAAACTGATAAAAATTCCAGAAAGAAAAAAAAAAAATAAACAAAGGAATAGAAGTGGCAGACGTAGCTTTCTCAGACCTGAAGAAGCCCATGAGTTTTCAAATAAAATTCCCCATTAGCAGCTCAGCACGCTGAAGACAAGGGCAAAAGAGACAGACGAGACTGTCGAGTACTGACATAATTTCTTTCTTAAATGTCTGGTAGAATTCACCAGTGAACCCATCTGGGTCTGGTGCTTTCTGTTTCAGAAGATTATTAATTATTGAGTCAACTTGTATAATAGATGTAGATTTATACAGATTGTCTATTTCTTGTGTTTTAAGCAGTTGTGTCTTCAAGGAACTGGTCCGTTTCATCTAGGTTATCAACTATGCAGCATACAGGTGTTCATAAATATACCTTTATTACCCTCTTAATGTCTATAGGATCTGTAGTGATGTCTGCTTTTTCACTTCTGATATTTTTAATTTGTGTCCTCTGTCATTTTTCCTAGGTAGCCTGGCTAGAGACTTACAATTTTATTGGTCTCTTCAAAGAAACGGATTTTGGTCTTGTTGATTTCCTCCATGGATCTCCCTTTTCAACTTCACTGATTCCTGTTCCAATTTTTTTTAGTATTACCTTTCTTCTGCTTCCTTTGGATTTTATTAGCTCTTTTTTCATATTTTTATTTTAAACATTTCCCCTGTTTTACTAAGTTTTGATCAAACAACAAACGCTGTACACAAAATACTGGCTCTAGAGTCATGGGTCATGTTCTTGGAATCCTGTAAAATCCAGTGGAAACTGAAAGTCAGAAGACTTAAAGTGACAACTGCCATAGCCTGTGCAGGGCAACATCTGAGATCTGGCTTCCAATACACTTGGTCTAGATCTTGACCCTGACACAGACCAATGTTTGGCCTCAGGCAGTTATATAATCCCTCTGTGCCTCAGTTTACTCGTCTGTGAAATGGGAACAGTAATACTTACATTATTTAAGAAGCATCAGATTTAGATGTAAGGAAAATATTTACCATTGTGCCTGAGGACAGAATGAGTGAGAGAAATCCCGTAGAATTAGGCAGGATGAGGGGGAGGGGGAGAGGCAGGCTATGTCGAGGACAAGAGTGGAATGGATAGGACGCTGAACTGGCCATAAATCACCTCTAACCTACAGCAGAGAGAAACCTCTTGAGTTTAAAATATAAGATATAAATCACTTTGAACTGTATAGCTGTGTGTCACAAAAGTCCCATGCTGTCGCCCCAAAGTAAGTCTGTTCTTGTCCTGAAGGGGAAGAGCAAGAATGAGAAATAAAGAGCAGTGTGGGAGTAATACACATGCGGATACATGCTTATATATTTGTATGCTTATGTCATAGAAAAAAAATGTAAAACTGGCCTTAGCACGATGGAATAATAATTATTCTGCAAAGATTCCATTATCATGTATCTTGTCTATTTATACCGTCAGAACCCCCTCACTTTGCAAACTCCCACCGAGAATCGCACGCCTCATTTTCTCTTGTACTGTAAGAACGGAAGTTTAAAAACATAATTGCGGGTGATAAAAAAAAATGCCGCGTGGTCCTACAATGGCATGTTATTCAGCGTTAAGAATGAAGGTCATTGTGATATAGAACCTTGGAGACAATATACTCATCGAAGAAGTCAGGTACCAAAGGACAAATATTATGATTCCACTTACATAAGATACCTGGAGTTGTCAAATTCAGACACAAAATAGAATCGTAGCTGCCAGGGGCTGGGTGGGGGGGATGGGGAATGATTGTTCAAGGGACGTAGAGTGTCCTTTTGCCACATGAGAAGATTTCTGTGGACAGAGGGTGCTGATGGCTGCACAACGGTGTGAATATACTTAATGCCACCTAACGTGCATCTAAAAATAGTTAACCTGGTAAATTTTAGGTGACGTGTATTTTATCTGAATGTTTTAAATAGAAAAAACAACCCACCTCATTGGTATTTAAAGAAATGCAAACTGAAACCAAGAGAAATGTTAAAAACGTAAGCTGGCACACACAGCCTCATGGCCGGGTGTGCTCTTAGGAAAACGAGTCTGTGTGAAAATTAAGCACCGTCAGGATCGAGTCCTACGTGGATTAGTGGACCGGTCTCAAGTTTAACGCACATGTGATAAGCTCCGCAGAACACCCCCCCCCCCCTTGGCATCCTGTCTAAAGGGGACGAGGCCACTGGGCAGAGGAAGGAGGGAGGAGGTGAGGGTTACGCAGCCGGTGGGTAGCAGGGCGCCGCGCCCACGTGGTCAGCCTCTCGCCGGCGGGACCTGACACCCAGGCCCGGCCCTGGGAAGCCGCTCGGTCCGGCTCCCGGACGAGGATCCCGAGGCTCACCGGGCGGCGGGGAACCTGACCCGGCTGGGCTCGCGTCCCAGTCCGCGCTCCCCCGCCCCCCGCCCCGTCCCCGCTCCGCAGCCGCGTTCCAACCGCGCCCCGTGAAGCCGCAGCTCCCGGGAGCCACCGTGGACAGGGCGCGACGGGGCCGAAGGGCGACTCTCCCAACGCGACCTCCGCCTCTTGTCGCCCCCCCCCACCCCACCCCCGTCCCCGCACTTTCCCTGGCACTTGCCTCGGGCCTGTGGGCCTGGACGCCGTGCGCCCGGGGCTCGCTCTGTGCCTGGGCCTCGGGGGGGCGGGGGGGGAGGGCCGGGGGGCCGGGGGGCGCGGGGGCTGCGGAGGCCACGGGGGGCGCGGGGGTGCGGGCTCCTCTGCCCACGCCCCGCAGTTGCCGCGCGGGCGGGGAGGCACGCCCGGTATGTGGAGGGCGACAGCTGCAGGGTTGCCACGGCCGGGCCGGAGGGGAATTCTTTGCCAATGACCGCAGGGGCCCGGCTCGGCCAGCTGTCCCGGCTCCGCGCGCCAGGGGTTCCAGGGTCGCCCGGAGGGTGTGGCTTTTGTCACCCTGCCGTCACCGCTCAGGGGTGGGGGGGGGGTGGGGGGTTAAGGGTTTGTCGGGCCGAGTATGGCCGCAGAGGAAGTGACACGTTCAGGAGCGTCCCTGCGCTCTGCTGACTCAGGCCTCGCACTCCGGGGCCGAGTCGCTGTGTGGACGCCTGGGAGCCCGCGGTGCGCGCTCCAGCCCGGCTCTGCGAGGTGGTCCGGGCGGGAGGCCAGGCCGGAGCTTCAAGGGACCGGGAAGAGGACACGCGGGGCTTCAGGCCCGGCCGCGTCCTGCGCGGGACCCAGTGCACAGCCTGGGCACCCGCCCGCCGCCCGCGGAGCCCTACACCTCCAGCCACGTGCTGTGCATCGTGGAGGTAAATGAGCCTCTCCGCCTTCCCTGGATAAACCTTGGGAGAGGCTGTAACTTCTTCACTTGGAGGCAAGACGTCTTTTATTGGCAAACCCTGGGTCCACGACCTTCACCGGTGTCTGCGCACGCAGGGGCGAGACCCTATTCTTTTCCCACTTCCTAAGGAGCCTCAACTGCCTCGGGCTCTCCCTAAAGTTACAGCTCCTCGAGGAGGTGGTTTGAAGGCGGATTTTCTGCCGCCAGGCGCCCGCTGTTCCGTTCCCCCAGCGATCCTGCTTTTCCCTAAATCAGAATTAGGCCCACAGCCCCAGATGAAAGAGCCTGTCCTGAACCACACGGCGCATTCTTCCTCCTCCAGTGTGAACTCAAATACCACATTTGTATTTTAACAGCTGCTGCTCCCCAAGCAAACGTATTCATGTAGAAGATTCAGAGTTATTACTGGTTTCTTTCCCCCCACTACATATACAACAGATTCCCTGGGAGCACAGTTTTCTTAAGTAGCTGGGTTGTCTAACTTCGGTTGTTTTTATTAATTTATGAATCAGCCAGTTAAGAACAAGAAAGTGAAATGCGAGAAATCAGGTGGAAGAGGTGAAGGGGGAGGGGCAGGGCTGACGCGGGAGGGGGCCGCCTGAGGAGGTTTCTGCCAACCGGTCTGTAAGGCTGTGGCAGGATTCCGTCAACGGCCACGGCCTGGGGACAGACCACAGGCCAGACCACAGCTTTGCGTGGTGCCAGATGCTGCCAGCGGGTTTTCTCCCTCCGTGCACTTTGCCCTCCTATTTTCGTAACCTGAGAGCCAAGTTTAGACCACGTCTATACAAGCCAGTCAGGGAAGGCTTCTAGGAGGAGGTGATATCCGAAGCCAGGTGTAAAAGACGAGCAGGACTTTTCCAGGCAGACCAGCCGGAACTATAGGCATTTGCACGGAAGGTGAGCGGCCCTGAGGCTCAGACGTGCAGGTAGGGATGGGGCCCTGGGGCCATCAAGATAGCAGGAAGATGGCCTGGGCCTGGCTGCACTGAGGAACAAAGTTCTGGAGCTCCATTCTGCAAGCTAAGGGGGGCGGGAGGGGGAGGGGATCCTTCCCACTTCCTGAGTGCCTCGTTCTAGGGAAGACAGAGTAGAAAGGGGATTGACCCCAGGCAAGAAGGCACTTCAGGTCAGGAAGTGGGAAAGCTGTTGGAGGCTGGCAGGAAAGAGAGGTGGACACTTCAAAAGCCATTCAGTCAGGAGCGCACACAGAGGACAGCTGACAGGCTGGGTCCCCAGCTCCTGACCCAGGTAACTGACTCCCTCCGGGAGGGGGGGGTGGTCAGGAAATGAAGTAACCATTCGGGGGTCTTGAAAGGAGAGTAAAGCCGGTAGGTAACATGCATCGGCTGTGTGTCTGCCGGGCATCTGGCCCTCGGCTAGAGGTTTTGAGGCACTTCCTACATTATTTCACAATCTTCTGGAAGCAACCCTATGAAGTCGATTACCATTTCACAGAAGCGAAATCTGACCATTAGAAAGATCAACTAAGAAGTGTTCCTGCACCTTTGCTGCTCTGTTTTTATGACCTCAGTTACTAGCCACGTTATCGCTGGCCCCTTGTATTTTGCAATTCTTCTACAAATAATGACCCCTTTTTTTCCGACAGGGTTCATTTTGAAAAGTTTTTCATCTTATTTACTAAGACTCTTTGAGGAATCGAGTGTTCCACAGTGCAAGTTTTTTTTTTCCCCCCTAAGAAATGAAGCTTATTTCTATAAATCCCACGACCTAGTTTCAATCAATCACGCCGATGTGTTTTTTTTTTTTTTTTCTGTGTGTTTTTACATTGTTTGCTTCCTTCCTCACTATAGCATGATTGTGGTATTTTCATAGAAAACTAGCTCCTCGTTATGGACATACCTCATTAAATGGAGCATTTTTATGATGATTTCCCCACAAGTGAGGTCTGGATGACTGCTTATTACCGCTCTGCATGATGCCAGAACACTTCACCTTCACACAGTTCATTAACGACTTTATACATTTGATCATTGAACCGATAGTTATTTATTAAGTTATTTCTATTATTAGTGAGTGAAACGAACAAAAGTCCCTGCTCGGGTCGAGCTTGCGTCCTAGAGCTTCCGTGGCGTTCCGGAATCTCTTCGCCCTTCTCTCCGTGGTTCCTCTCGCACCGGTTTTAGGTAACATTTGGGAACGCTATGGCTTTACCAGTATGATTACTAACAAAGATGGTTTCGAACAGCCAGGAAAATTATCGCTGAGGCCCCGTAGTGGTCAAACGTAAAGGGATAAGAGGAAAATGGGTGTTTGCACCAACAGGTTTCTGTGTACTGACAGAAAATCAAAGTGCAGAAAGGATTAATCCCGTAGAATGGGGGTAATCACACGAAACGTCACTGCATGTAAAATGCCACTGTGTTTATGCACTCATGGAAAACAACGCTGAAATAAAATCCTTACCTATCGACCGCGTTTTATCATGATGCTCTGTTCCCTCAACAGGTACCTTTAGGCTTTAAGTGGACAGCCTGTAAATGGTTGTTGCTTTTGTCCATTCTGCCACGCCTACTTGGAATCTGGAGGTTTCGATTGTTTAAATGTCCTGTAATGATGAATGTGACTGAGGGCGAGTCTTTGTATTCATTCTCTATTCATGTCATCTTTTTTCTCCCTTTTTCCCATGTTTTCACCTTTGTTTTGGACGGGGTACTTTTTTATTCAATTTTTTTTTCATCTCGGCTCTTTGTTATCAACGCCTCTTTGTTAAATTTTTAGCATTGTCCTGATGTTTATGACATACACTTTTTCAATTTTTTTTAAGTTTTGTTTATTTGTTTTGAGAGAGACAGAGAGAGCATGTGCAAGGGAGGGGCAGAGAGAGGGAGAGAGAGAGAATCGCAAGCAGGCTCCGCACCGTCAGCACAGAGTCCAATGCGGGGCTCGAACTCACAAACCGTGAGATCGTGACCTGAGCCAAAACCAGGAGTTGGACGCTTAGCCGACTGAGCCACCCGGGTGCCCCAATATACATTTTTAACTTACACGTTTACGTAGAGCATAAGGAACACACATCCATAGAATTTTGTTCTTCCCTCCTGTTCTTTGCAATATTGTTGTTATGCATTTCACTTCAAGTAGAAACATTTCAGGGCCCCTGGGTGGCTCGGTTGGTTAAGCATCTGACTCTTGGTTTCAGCTCGAGTCATGATCTCATGGTTCATGGGATTGAGCCCTGTGCGGGGCTCTCTGCTGACAGTGTGGAGCCCACTTGGGAAGCTGTGTCCCCTTCTCTCTCTCTCTCTCTCTGTTCCTCCCCTGCTCATTCTCTCTTTCAAAAGAAAAGAATAAACTTAAAAAAATAACATTTTGTATATATTGCAAATCCCACAGCTCATTGCCATTGTTTTGTGCTTCAGCTGTCTTTTAAAGAGATGGAGCGAAGGGGCGCCTGGGTGGCGCAGTCGGTTAAGCGTCCGACTTCAGCCAGTCCGTGAGTTCGAGCCCTGCGTCAGGCTCGCGTCAGGCTCTGGGCTGAAGGCTCAGAGCCTGGAGCCTGTTTCCGATTCTGTGTCTCCCTCTCTCTCTGCCCCTCCCCCGTTCATGCTCTGTCTCTCTCTGTCCCAAAGATAAATAAACGTTTAAAAAAAAAAAAAAAAGAGATGGAGCGATTTTTTAAAGCTTTTATATTTTTCACATATTTCCGGGGCTCTTAATTTCCCTTTTCAAAGAACAAAGTTTCCTTCTGGTGCCACTTTTACTCAAGTCACTTCTTTCAACATTTCTGCAGCGCAAGCATATCGAAAAATTTACTCAAAATTCACTTGCCTGGAAAAGGCTTTAATTTCCTTTCATTTTGGCCTGGTAGAGACTTCTAGGTTAGATAACCTGCTTGTCAATACTTTAAAGATGTGTCTCCATGTTGTTGTTATTGTTGTTTTTAAATGTTTATTTGTTTTTGAGACCGAGAGAGACAGAGCATGAACGGGGAGCGTCAGAGAGAGGGAGACACAGAATCCGAAGCGGGCTCCGGGCTCCGAGCCATCAGCACAGAGCCCGACACGGGGCTCGAACTCACGGACTATGAGATCGTGACCTGAGCCGAAGTCGGACGCTTCACCGACGGAGCCACCCAGGCGCCCCAATGCCTCCATGCTTTTATCTCACATAGATTCTGAGTGAGGTCCTCAGCATTCCGTGCTTTCCTGTGTGTCATAGGCTTTCTTCTCTTGTGATGTTTTTCTGCCCCTCCCTCTGTATCCTGTTGTCCTGGCCTTCCAACCATATATATGTGTGTGTGTGTGTGTGTGTGTGTGTGGATACACACACACATATATAATATATACACATGTATATAATATTTTATTATAAATATATTAAATGAAAATATAATAAAAATATATGACATATTCATTATGTTAATAAAATACAATTAATACATTAATATATTATTTATAATATATAATTACATATTGAAAACATAATAAAATATAAAACATAATAAACATAAATAACATATAATACAAATAATATATACTTAACTGCTTGACTGTATATAATATAATATATACGTATATGAATATATAGTAAACATAAATACATATCATGTAAATGCTGTAAATACACACATAATTGACATACATATTTCACTACACGACACTGTCCCGGGGGCAGCGCTGGGGGCAAAAGAGCAGGTGCAGCCGGCCCAAAGTACGAGGAACGGCACAGAGCACCAAACGCCAGCATCGTGGCAGTCACCTGTTGGACAACTGTGACATGGCAGGTTCGACTCTACTCCTTTCCACCTAATTCTGGTTTCGCCTTAGGATCTGCCTCAGTGTTTCCTCCCAGAAAGGCTCCCCATGCCCTCCTTCCTCTCCGTGACTCTGCCTCACCTCCCTGGCTGGGACAGGTGGCCCTTCGTTAATTGCACCGCACGCTGGGTTTCCCTCCGTCTCTCAACGTATTGTTCTTCATTCCGTCCTATCTTTTCATTTCTCTGTCTCCATAGCTACCCTGTGAAGTCCTTGAGAGCAGAAACTATGACTTTTATCTTTACCTCGAATAACGTGCCCTTTACTCACGACACATTACATTCTCCGTAAATGTTTGACGGGTGAATGAATGGTGTCTTTTACTGGGCTGTGAGCTCCGAGGGCAGGAATTGTATGTCCTCCTATTTCCGTTGGAACTTCCATTCGAGACACAAGAATTGGTATCAAGCGAAGGCTTAGTGGTTGAGTTCGGGATGCAGGATGGAAGGTCTGGACGAAGAGAAAAGTCGGCCACCACTCTTGCTAATTGCCTCGACATCAAGAAAACGGCAGGAGAGCCCGGAAAGAGAGGGAAGCAGGTCTCCTAGATACTCTTGTTTCTCCTCCAGGAACTTTCCTGCCCGGACTCTGATATCTTTGCCTTTAGGTTTCAAACCATCTCCCCGGCTTGTGGCCTTTGACTGCAGCGACAAACATACTTTACGCGGTAGCCATTAAAATGGCCATGAAAGGATTGCTTGCTTCCCGCCTGGCTTTATATTGTTAGTCCTGTCAATACCTATACTCTGTCCTCCTACAAATAACAGGTTGTTGTTGTTGTTGTTGTTGTTGTTGTTGTTGTTGTTTTAATAAATAACACTGGGGCACCTGGGGCGCTCAGTCAGTTGAGCATCTGACTTCAGCTCAGGTCATGATCTCGAGGTTCACAAGTTCAACCCCCCTGTCGGTCTCTGTGCTGCCAGCTCGGAGCCCGGAGCCTGCTTCGGATTCTCTGTCTCCCTGTCTCTCTGCCCCTCCCCCGCTCACGCTCTGTTTCTCCCTCTCTCAAAAATAAATGAACATTAAAAAAGGACAAAACATTTACTGAGTACTAATTGTGCCAGGCACCTAGGTATTTTACAAGGAATATCACTATCATTGCACAGAATAGCAACGAGATTCTGAGACGTGATTAGATTTGCCCAAGGAAATATAACAGCAGGAAGCACGGCACAATTGGAGCCCTGGTTATGTTGCCAACAAAGTCCATACTTTTACCGGTACCCAAACTTTATTTTCTCAATGTCTCTTAAAAAATAAAAGGTAAAATATAAAGTGTATTATATGCAACAAATGATACATAAGATGCACAGACCTTGAAGTCAGAACAGAGTGCTTCACACTCAGGCTCCGCCCTGCTTTGGATACGTTCTTTAAGGCTGTAACCTTCGGGGCACCTGGGTGGCTCAGTCGGTTAAGCGGCCGACTTCGGCTCAGGTCATGATTCCACGGTCCATGAGTTCAAGCCCTGTGTCGGGCTCTGTGCTGACTGCTCGGAGCCTGGAACCTGTTTCAGATTCTGTGTCTCCCTCTCTCTGACCCTCCCCCGTTCATGCTCTGTCTCTCTCGGTCTCAAAAATAAATAAACGTTGAAAAAAAATTTTTTTTAATACTGTAATCTTCAACGTCTTCATCTGGAAAACAGAGATACTGACGACATATCCCTGTTCTTGGAAGACAGAATGAGGTCACATGAGTGAAAGGCGTTGTGCACATCACAAAGCACTGTATAAATGTTAGTCATTATCCCAAACATCGTGCAGCTTGAGAAACAGCAAGGAAGAAATCCCTCCTACCTTACAATGCGTCTAATGGCCACGCTATGATTTTCGGCCAGCAAATACCTGCTTCGGACTCTGTGTCTCCCTCTCCCTCTACCCCTCCCCTGCTCACTCTCTCTCTCTCTGTCTCTCTCAAAAAACAAAAATAAAAACATTTAAAAAAGAAGAAGAAAAGGCAGCAAGATGGGGACGCCCTGTGCTCTAGGGACCAGAAACAACAGTAAACTGAGGCACTAAACACAGAAGACGGAAGAAGAGAACAAGAATCAGTAGTGCAAAGAAGAGGGGCAATTGACAACTGTATGCAGGGCTGTTCCTGTTTAAACTCAGAAAAACAGGGTCCAATTATTTGTGAGGTAGTGAACTAGGTGTAGAAATCCTACTTCCAGGACGATTGCCCGTGGACTCTGCCGGGTACACAACTGTCTGAGTGATTCCCCGAAGTCCGTGTCAAAAGCAGCAGGGGTCTCCGCTCCCTCGGCCGGGGGGTCTGGCGTGGCTCTGTGCCTGGGCTTTGTGTCAAGGAGCCACTTCTGTCCCCTTTGCCCGTGTGGGTTTGGGGCGGGATTGCCGAAATCCTTCCTCAGCTGTGAATTCTGCTGATGTGAAATGTCCATCAACATGGTTTTAATTCCATAAGGATATTTTCCCCCAGGTTCCCAACTTACCCGTGTTGGAAATAATTAGAAAAAGAGACAACTGGGTTGGAAGGAGGTAAGAAAAGGAGGTGAAAGGAAAAACAGAAAAAGAAAGAAACAACAAAGCAAGGAGTGCGGGCAGAGGTCCTGCAACTTTCAGAGCATTCAGAGAGACAGGTCCTGGGAGGGAGCTGCGCGGGCAT
This sequence comes from Herpailurus yagouaroundi, assembly GCF_014898765.1. Lineage (NCBI taxonomy): Eukaryota > Metazoa > Chordata > Mammalia > Carnivora > Felidae > Herpailurus > Herpailurus yagouaroundi. The sequence continues at coordinate 3,838,925 of NW_024412419.1, forward strand.
CGCAGGGGCCAAGAGCAGGTCCCCGGGGAGGCTGCCTCTGTCCTGTGGCCTCACCAGCCATCGAGGCTGCCAGACAGGTCCCCAAACCACCAGCTGAGCCGGGAACCCTGGGAGAAGGCTCGGCCCGGGAGAAACAAAGCAAAGGAGATCCATCTCTCAACGTGCGTATTATCTGCAAAGAAGCAAAGCAAATGTACAGACATCTGATTGCAACAGTCAGGAAAGGTTACAACTTCTCAGGAGTCCTGAGAAGATCCTTCCAGCAAATATCCTTCCAAAGATCTCAGGAGTCCTGAGAAGTTCCTTCCAGCAAAGCATGTTCGTCAGTCAGAAACATCTAACGACTCAGCACATTGAGCTGTGCAGAATGTCCCATAGAGTCCCTTGTTTTCTTCCCTTGCCTAGTTCTCCGTGCCGCAAATGCACATGTGCAAGCCCGAGACTTTCAGAAACCCCGTTCCCATGTTTGGGAAGTCTTTCTGTACTTTAATGGGGCGCTTGTATCTACACCAGAGAAAAGGCAGTCCCTCGGAAGGCTAATGTAAGGGGAGGCAATACATTCAACATGTGTATATGAATATTGCCATTTTTACGTCGCATGCGTTTGTTTACAGAAAAGTGCGCAGAGTACTAACCCTTAAAAAAGGCAGGCTTATTGTCAAGAACCTTACAGGGCCCAAAGAAAGACAAAGGGAAACCCATAATATGCTCATTACTGCTTACACTTTTAACTCCAGCTAATCATATCCTCGTGTTCCCTGCATGTACACATTAAAGAAAATGTCAGTAATTAGTGGAAAATATAACATAATGCATCCATGTAAAAACAAGGTTTTAATTACAGCATTTACACAGGTTACAAATTCCAACTTGCTTTTGTGTAAGAGACAATCAGATCCATACTTTATTTCTTTTTAAAGCTATTTTAGGGGGGGCGCCTGGGTGGCGCCGTCGGTTGAGCGTCCGACTTCAGCCAGGTCACGATCTCACGGTCTGTGAGTTCGAGCCCCGCGTCAGGCTCTGGGCTGATGGCTCGGAGCCTGGAGCCTGTTTCCGATTCTGTGTCTCCCTCTCTCTCTGCCCCTCGCCCGTTCATGCTCTGTCTCTCTCTGTCCCAAAAAGAAATAAACGTTGAAAAAAAAAATTTTTTTTTAAATAAATAAATAAAGCTATTTTAGGGAGGAAAAAAAAAAAACCAAAAAATGAGCCTTTGATATTTGAGTCGCGATCATGCAGTTGGGTTCCAGGATGGTGTTCTGGAATTTTTCAAGCAGATCTCCATCCTCGTTGGGGAGAAAGGGTCATTCTTACAGCTCACTGTGCACAACCATCATTGTGGAAAAACACACACTTGGCTTCATACTAGAGTACTTCTTCCTGGGTGGTCCCAGTCCCAAAGACCTCTCCTCAGGCCGGTCCAGGACAAGCCAGAGCGGACTCCAACGTTCCGTTTCAACAGTTACGGATGTGGACCGTGCTTCCGAGATCGAACAAATTCTAGGTCATGAGTTGGGGGGTGACGGGGCTGACGTCCTTCAGGAATCCCGAGGGAGTCAAACCCCCAAGATGGACCAAGAAGCAACGCAGACCAGCCTGGTCCACTGGACCGAGTTGAGGTAAGCCGGGTCTAAAAAATAGTCAACCTGGGTCTAGAAAGAAGACGAAATCTTGACGAAAATGGGAAAATATGCAGGTGTTGGTACTACTGAACGTGCAGAGTGACTCCGAAGCCGTCACTCAGTCCTCACCTCAGAGATGTGCACGTCCAGGGGTCCCACTGGGCTCCCGACAGAGAAGTGGGAGCCTCACAGCCCAGGGTTGGAGCCTGCCCGGACCTCACTCACTGGTTCCTTCACAGCAGCTCGTTAGGGAGTGCAGCTCATCTGGCCCGATTTAGTGAATTTCCGGATTAACTTGTCTACTTTTAACTAAACCAACCTGGCCAAAAGGTTAAGTGGCTTAAAAAGTTTCCTGCAAAGAAATAGCAAATTAAGCCTAACGTGATAATGTAAGATGAACTTACCAGGACAAGGTCATAGTCTCCCTTGCTTTTTTGTTGTTGTTGTTGTTGTTTTTTGTGTTTTTTTGTTGTTTTTTTTGTTGTTGTTGTTTTTTCAACGTTTATTTATTTTTGGGACAGAGAGAGACACAGCATGAACGGGGGAGGGGCAGAGAGAGAGGGAGACACAGAATCGGAAACAGGCTCCAGGCTCTGAGCCATCAGCCCAGAGCCTGACGCGGGGCTCGAACTCACAGACCGTGAGATCGTGACCTGGCTGAAGTCGGACGCTTAACTGACTGCACCACCCAGGCGCCCCTGTTTTTTTTTTTTTTTTGTTTTAAGTTCATTTATTTTGAGAGAAACAGAGACAGTACTAGCAGGGGGAGGGGCGGTGAGAGGGAAGGAGAGAATCCCAAGCAGACTGTGCACTGTCATTGGGGAGCCTGACCCAGGACTCAAACTCACGAACCATGAGATCATGAGCTGAGCTAAAACCAAGAGTCAGAAGCTTGACTGACTGAGCGCCCCCCCCCCCAAGTGCCCTCAGAGTCTCATTTCTAAACTTGGTCCTCCATGCTGTTACCTGACCCGTAACGGTTTACGATAGTGACACAAAGCCAGCCAAAACTTCTAAACTACCAGAAAAACACCTTGAAATACGGGTTGTGCCTACGGTCATCAACACTGAACCTTGTCGTAAGCGCACATGCTAACTTGACGCTTAAAGGTGATGACGGTCTTCGAAAAACATGTACGATCTCATAACTCATGCTTAGAGCCAGGTGACATGGAAGCAGCTACCATGAAAAAACTTAAATTTAATGATAACATTGATCTTACCAATAGCAGACAAAAATATGCCTACTGTTGGTAGATTCTTTTTTACTTACAACCAAAAGGCTTATTTTTCCTATTATTTTGATACAAACAGCAGGGATGATACATGGGACATATAAGAAACTCAGTAAATAAAACAAGAGACAATATGCTAACAAGGTGAAGGAGATTTCTTTGTATTTTCCTACTGTTACACGATCTATAGAAAATATTACTAAACATGTAGAGAAATTAGTATTAAAACAGAGGACACAGAGCTGGAGGTGGAACACCAGTCGGTTGAAAAGTGACGTAACTTTCAGGTGTCGGCTTGTAGAAATTTCTAGACTCTGTTTCAGTAATGGATCAATACAGAAATAATTGTTTTAGAAGCTACTAAAGAGAAACATGTAATGAACAATAACGGAATACTTTTTTTTAATGCTGATTTGTCTTGAGAGAGACAGACAGAGAGGGAAAGGGAGAGAGGGAGAGAGAGAGAGGGAGAGAGAGAGATTCCCAAGCAGGATCTGAACCGTCACCACAGAGCCCGACTCAGGGCTCAATCTCACGAATCGTGAGATCATGACCTGAGCCAGAATCAAGAGTCAGAAGCTTAACCAGCTGAGCCACCCAGGTGCCCTTTAATGGAATACTTTTCCGTAATAAATAATGTATATTGGGAAACAGACAGTGGCCATGAAGATTCTTCTTTTGAATGTTTATTTATTTTTGAAGAGAGATGGAGCATGAGCTGGGGAGGGGCAGAGAAAGAGAGGGAGACACAGAATTGGAAGCAGCTCCAGGCTCTGAGCTGTCAGCACAGAGCCCCACGAGGGGCACGAACTCAACAGACCGTGAGATCATGACCTGAGCCAAAGTCAGACGCTCAACCGACTGAGCCACCCAGGCACCCCAAACATGAGGATTCTTTTTTATCAGACACCATTTGTTGGTTTTCTCTTGGCAAATTAAACCACGTTGTAAACTCAAAAACGAATGTTGCGTTATAAATAAAACTTAAAGAAATGAAAATTGTGTTTTTCTCTCACAAAAAGATGAGCACGCAAAACTTGCTCAGTTATGTTGCGATGACACGTCCCTCACAGCGGTGTGTTACGCAACACCCATTTACACACACAAGGCACACTCTCACGGCTGATCCAAACCTTCGAGGACAGGGGTTATCTGACCACAAGTAAGAAAGTAACCGTGATTCGGAATAGCATACGCTACACAGGGGGCATTGTGTAAAGCATTTGGGAAATGTTCCTCTTATCTGATTTCTTAATCTAAAAATGATGTCAGTTTATCAGCTCTAAAAGACTTTTATCTGCTTTGGGAAGCGGAATTGATTGAAATGCTTACAGCCGTCTGAAAAAAGTTCTTGATAAGGCAAAACCCCCACATTTTCAGGTGACTGTGCGACATTTCTGCTCGGATGACTAATAGGCCTCTTGAATGTAGCATGCCGAACACCAGATTCCTATCGACCTCCTGTAAACTGGTTCCACCGTTACGTCTCCCATCGAGTTAGTGGAAGTCGCACTGTTTTGGCTATTCAAGCCCGAACACTGGTACCCAACCTTAAATCTTTTATCTCTTCCTCCCCCCCAATACCAAATGCACCCCACACCAAATGTATCAAGAAATCCTCTCAGCTCCACCCTCGAAACATATTCAGAGTCGGACCCTTGTCACCACATTGCCCTGGCAGGGTCCCCCCGGCTCCTGCACGGCTCCCTCAGGCCCTGCTTCCCCCTTGTCCTCACCTTTATTGTCCTCACCGAGTACAAGACATTCCTGTAAAAATCACCGGTCACCCGGCTGGCTCAGTCAGTGGAGCACACGACTCCTGATCTCGAGGTGGTGAGTTCAAGCCCCACGGTGGGGGTAGAGATTACTTAAAAATAAAGTCTTTAAAAAAATAAGTTATGATTCCAGGAATCAAATTAAAAAACAAAAACAAAAACGTGAACCATGTCCCTCTTCTCTGCTCGAAGCCCTCCAACGCCTGCCATCCACACCCTATTGTTAAACCTATCAGATTTTGACAAAACGACTCTGAGATGCCACCTCACACCGGTCAGAGTGGCTAAAATGAACCAGTCAGGAGACTGTAGGTGCTGGCGAGGATGTGGAGAGACGGGAACCGTCCTGCACTGTTGGTGGGAATGCAAACCAGGGCAGCCGCTCTGGAAAACAGTGTGGAGGTTCCTCAATAAATTAAAAACAGAAACACCCTATGACCCAGCAATAGCACTGCTAGGAATTGACCCAAGGGACACAGGAGTATTGATGCAGAGGGGCACTTGCACCCCAATGTTTATAGCAGCACTTTCACCAATAGCCAAAGTACGGAAAGAGCCTAAATGCCCATCAACTGACGAATGGATAAAGAAGATGTGGTTTATGTATACAATGGAATACTACTTGGCAATGAGAAAGAATGAAAACCTGCCAGTTGCAGAAACGTGGATGGAACTGGAAGATATTATGCCGAGTGAAATAAGTCAGGCAGAGAAAGACAGATACCATATGTTTTCACTCATATGTGGATCCTGAGAAACTCAACAGAAGACCAGGGGGAAGGAGAAGGCGGGGGTGGGGGGGAGAATGTTACAGAGACGGAGGGAGGCGAACCATAAGAGACTCTTAAATACCGAGAACAAACTGAGGGTTGATGGGGGTGGGGGAGAGGGGAAAGTGGGGGATGGGCATGGAGGAGGGCACCTGTTGGGGTGAGCACTGGGTGTTGTATGGAAACCAATCTGACAATAAATCTCATATAAAAAAAGAATTTCTGGGGAAAACATGGGGTGTGTATTGAAATCAGAAGCTGAACAGTGTGAAAATAAAGGGTGCCTTTGGGTGCCTGAGTCTTCTCTTTGCAAATGGCTGTTTTTCTAGGATGCTGATAAACCCAGCCTTCTACATTCTACTGAGCAACTTCAGAGAGACTCCTACAAACTTTAATTTTCCCGGAATCCATGAAGTAGAGACATACAAATGGGAGTCTATTTCCCTTGTCCATTCTGTATCTCACTAGTACTTAGAACACATTTAGTCATGCGTGGAAACTGTTTACAAAGTGCATGCTCGGTCTACCTTCTCTGATGCTCCCCGGATTGCTTTGGGAGACCTGATCGAGTACCTTTGCTCTAAGTTACAAATGAGACCACTGAGGTGCAGAGGAATCAGGGACTTGCCCAATCAGGTGACTGTGGGCCACCTAAAGCCACAGCTCCCACTGAACTACCACGTCTAAAATAGGCCACGGCTGCGGGTCAGAAACACACTTTAAAAATACAGTCCGGGTACATCCAAGATTCAAACCAATTACTTAAAACACCTTTATTAGTTAAAGTAATTAGTGATCACTGGCATTTTGGAAGACCCAGGAAGATTGCAAGTTCCTAATCATACTGGAGAACATTTGATTTCCCATTGTTTATATTGAGTCTCTGTTAACACAGGATAGCATTATAATAATAAAAATCCAAGAGGCACTTGGGTGGCTCAGTCAGTTGAGCGTCTGACTTGATTTTGGCTCAGGTCATAATCTCAGGGTCATAGGACCAAGCCCCATGCTCGAGCATGGGGCATGCTTAAGATTCTCTCTCTCTCTCTCTCTCTCTCTCTCTCTCTCTCTCTCTCTCTCCTCTCAAATAGAAATAAGAAATAAAATTTAAATTAAAAAAATAAATAAACATTTTTGGAATAGATTTGAGTCTTAATAGGCTAAAGAGATAAGTCAGTCCTATCTAGATCCTTTGGATAATCCGGAATGGACAGAAAGCAAATAATTGCACCTTTCTGATAAAAAAAAAGTAAGCTCAGGTATTCATACCAACCCTCATGAAAGCATTGAGAAATTCTGAATAAAACGCGGAAATATAGACACATTCGCAATAGCATCAGAAGCATACAAGATAGTAAGGGATTACCAGACCAAAATCTAAGTGAAATCATGGTCCTAGAAAAGCAAACAGAATACTGGCTCCCCTTATGCCTTAGAGAGTTTTGCAAAGCTGAGAATGCGAGCTGCACTTTTCGAGGTTTTGTGGCGTAACAGGAAAAGGGGCCGAGGCTCAGGACCCAAGCAACCTGTATCCAAGTACAGTGGACCTTCCCCTGTGAAACACACACCCCTGAAAGACCTCTAACTCCAGGGTAAGGATACACTACAAGTTGACCCCCCAGGCCCCTCACCTCCACATGCCAACAAGATTTCACTGGGACAGAGCAGAGCCTGGGGGAAACATTGTTGTGGCATAAACTCGCAACCTGAAAAATTCAAGCCATACATTTAACTTAAGATGATTGGGTCCATAGTGCCTGATTGAAAAAAAAGAAAAAAAAAAAAAGAATTTCCCAGGTCCTCCTATTTTTAAAAAAAAAATTTTGCAATATTATTCCAAGGAAAAGAACCATGGATGTAAAAAGAAATACTCAAACAAATAGAGAAATAAAGCATCATGAAAGAAAACTAGCAGAAATAACAGAGAACATAATGGCTCGACAAGAAGAATCGGGATAAAGGTTTGTAGAACAACCCCGCTCATCCTACACACGTATACAAGGCTTAGAAATACCTCAGGAAAGAAAGTGGTTAAAAATGTGTCGGCATGTGCGAGAAAGAAAACGATGAGACTTCGGATATTGAAAGACACAATAACGAAGATGTACAATTCACTGGCTGTTTAACCTTGTCCTGAAACAGCTAGACTGGGAGGGTGGGTGCTGGTGCCCAGGTTGGTCAGAAGAGAAGAGGCAGCGTGCATCGCAGGAAAGCAAAGAGATGGAGACCAGTGCAGAAGCAGCAACACAGAGAACATGGTAGAAGCGTCCGCACGCACCTACCTGGATCCCCAGCAGGAGAGGAGAAAGGATGTGGGCAGAGGCAACACTGTGGGGGGAAATGTCGAGGTCATGACTAAGGATTTCCCTCTAAAAATTTTTTTAATCTTTATTTATTTTTGAGAGAGAGACAGAGTGTGAGTGGGAAAGGGGCAGAGAGAGGGAGACACAGAATCGGAAGCAGGCTCCAGGCGCCGAGCTGTCAGCACAGAGCCCGACGCGGGGCTCGAACCCACAGACCGCGAATTCACGACCCGAGCCGGAGTCGGAAGCTCAACCGACTGAGCCACCCAGGCGCCCCTGAGGATTTCCCTCCGGCAGAGACGGCAGGAAGCCCTCCACATGTGTAGCAGGCTCCACAACAATCATCTCATACTTGAACATGGCAGAGTGAACCGTAAGAATCAGAGACAGAAAATCTAAAAACAACCACACGCACACACGCACACACACGATGGGGAATTAAACAGCCTATCCTGAAGGCAGCACGGTGATACTGACAACTGTCTTCCCCACAGCAGCACTAGAGGAAAATGCCAGTGGAACTATATCTCCAGTGTGCTGAAGTAAAATAAATACCGATCTGGAATTTCCAAGGAAATGCCTTTTAAGAACAGGGTGAATGGGGCGCCTGGGTGGCGCAGTCGGTTAAGCGTCCGACTTCAGCCAGGTCACGATCTCGCGGTCCGTGAGTTCGAGCCCCGCGTCAGGCTCTGGGCTGATGGCTCGGAGCCTGGAGCCTGTTTCCGATTCTGTGTCTCCCTCTCTCTCTGCCCCTCCCCCGTTCATGCTCTGTCTCTCTCTGTCCCAAAAATAAATAAACGTTGAAAAAAAAAAAAGAACAGGGTGAAACGAAGACATTATTAGACGAACAGAACAAAGAGAGTTACTCAAGAGCAGATTCTCGTTAAAGGGTGTAATTAATCCATAAGGAAGGTGTCGATTAAGAAAGTGGTGAACATGTAAAAATAATAGAAATAGTCTTTAAGGTGAGGAAAAGGAAGCCAAATGCAAACTAAAAGTCAAGAATAACATACGAGTTGGAAGAAGACAGAGATGGGGTCAAAATCCTCAAAGCTACTAATTTTCCAGGAGATGGATAAAAATTTGGATGCAATTTATACTTTGAAAAGCTAAATATGCATTTGTTGATTTTCAGAGTGACGCCCGAAAGAATAGCCACAAAGTGTTTAGCTAGTAGAGAAGAAAGTGAATGAGAAGATAACCTATCCAAAAACAAAAAACAAACAAACAAAAAAACCAGCCACATGCAAGTAATATCCTCGTTGATGACTCCTAAATCCATTTCCTTTTTAGAAACTTTGTCCTTCCTCTCTGCGATAAGACTCAGGATATGTTGATTCTGACGTGTGGCGTAACTCGTTTAATACGTTACCTCCATTACTTGTAAGTTTTCCTTATCACGCGACCATCTCATTATTCAGACATCACAGTCTAGAACAAGCATGCTATGCCTCTTCCCACGCTTGAGGTATGGCGTCCAGACTCAATGTCAGGGGCGTGATCTCAAGAGTAATCAGCCTCAATAGGGGATCAAAATTTCACTGGCGAGCTCTTCACGCAAGAGCCATCATGTCCTGCCGGTCTAAGTCACTGGCCCCTGAACAGAGACATGCCTACCCCATACCACCTCACGGCCAAGTGCACGTTCAGCCAACCACCTGCTGTCCCCACGGTCTCTGTTCCAGCTGCTACAAGCTCTGGTACAGTTACCAACCACATGAAGTTCCTACAAGATGCAGCCTTCGTTGGCCAATGTCGAGTGGTCACGGATGCCGTGCTATGTCTTATAAGGAGAAGCAGTGATAGTCCAGAGAATGTTTCCTGGGACCGTCCCCAGCGGATTCCGTCGGCTCCATCTCGTGCCAGTGCCCATCCCAACATCTGGGTCCCTCAGCGCCTCATGTCCCAGGCGCCCCCTCAGCACGGGGACCCAGGCTGCCTCTACGAGTCTGTAAAGGTCTGTTTCCCTCTCTTCTGTTTCTAAATGGGGAGCTTACGCAAACCGGTATTCAGCCTCTCCTGACCCACAGTGTCAATGTGCATCCTTTGAGAACTCTTTTCAAGTTCTTGCTCCCGGGCAAACTCTGAAGCCGAACATTCTGCCCTCTATTCCTGGGCAGGTGGCTGATGGCCACAAATGAGCCAGCTAACCTTCGCAGTGGAAATGGAACCATCACCTCTCCTTCCCTCTCCGCCTGTTCGACAGAGAAAGGCACGTTTCCTATCTGACTTAAGGCAAAAAGCAGGCATAACACCACTCAGTGCTAGAAGCTGCACTGATATTTCATTCGCTGGATCAACAGGCATTCAGTGACCACAGTTACGTGCTGAGGGTATAATAGGAAAGAGGGTTCGAGCAGCACCACCCTTCCCAAACATATTTGCAAGCGCAAAAATCCATTCCAGGCGATTTTCTCCTAGAAGGGAAAGGACATCTCCCCGTGAGTCAGCAGTGGCCCCTGTATGTGGACACCAGCACGTACCGGGATGGTCTGAAATCAGTGTGACCCCACCACGAGAGACATAGCTCTGGAGGGCTGGGTTACATTCAACACATGCACTGAATATTTTAACATATTGTTTTTAGCAAGTGGATAAAAAGTCTCCCTCAAGGCATGAAGCTTCTCTTTCCAGCTCCTTAGAAACTTCCCCCCTCGGAAGGAGACAGGGGTATCTGGGCTTGGGTATGGGCCATCCCCTTCCAAGGGGGGAAGAACACAGCTCGGGGAAGGAGCACGGCTCTCCAGGCACGGCAGAGTGCTTATTTCTCGTGCCTCGGGAAAGAAAAGGAACAGAGTGGCCGCCTGCGGGAAGGAGCCCGAGGGACCATGAAGTCTCAGAAATCGTTTTTCTTGTGTCCCAGGCTGACAGCGCCTCATGCAGCACTTTGTGGCTACGACCTGCCTCTTCACACCCACGGGCCGGCGTCCCGTCCTCTCTGCTCCTGCTCCAGGGACAGAAGGCCATGCGGACAGGCCCACAGCCCCGCACATCTCCTACCCTTCACACCACGCACCGGCCAAAGCTGGAGATCAAGGGCATCTCAACACCACCCCGGGAAAGCCCCCTCCGCAGCAGGCTGCAGGATGCTGGGTCTCTGGCCACCGGGGAAGCCCCGCTAGCTCAAAGATCTGGGGCCCCAGCTCAGCTCCACACCGGGAGAGGAAACTTCCTCTTCCTGCCCATGACTCCTGCCCGCTGTCCTGTCCCACTCCATCCTGCTCTTGAGCCCATAGGTGCCTGCATCCAGCCCCCACCACTTCTGTGGACAAGTGACGAGCGCCCTGCCCTGTCCCCAGGCCTCTCGGGCCACATGCACCTGTGACTCCTGAACCCTTCCAGCCCGTCCCCCGGCCCGGAGCCTCCCTTCCCAGCCAGCGCCTCCCGCCCCTCTCCTCCCTTCCCTGCTGGCACTGCCTGTCTCTCCAGAATGTCCTGGGCTGGGAGATCTTCCCACACCCATTTCAGGCCCCCACACCATCCTCGGCATCCATGCGGCCTCACCCTCGCCTCCTGACGCGGAGTTCCTGTGAGCCAGCGGCCACGTGGCCGGCTTCTTTCCATTTCTAGAGCCTCACACTGTTCCTGGGCGGCAGAGAACTTCAGCAGCAAAAACTCAGCACATCAGACAACAGACTGGAGTCAACAGCTTCCTACAGGTTACCTGTGGGTAACTCGAATTTACCAAATCCATTTACTCGTCTGCCACGTAGAGGATCATCGAAACAGGGCAGACTTACAGCAGCAAGAGAACAGCACTGTTTCCCTGTAAAATCGGTAAAGATGTTTTGAAATAATCATGACAGTTTCAAGAGCACGGCAGGTACCGAACGCTGACCTGACGGTGGGCGCGTACCTCATGGGAGTCGTGTGGAAGCGACCGACAACATGCACCTGCACATTGACCTTGGACGTGCCCTTCCTTGAACTCCCCCCGCCCCCCACCGGGAGAAACCGTCCCGTGGAAATAATCAGATATCCCGCAGACACGCGTCGCCACAAGAACACTGGTCACAGAAGTGTTTGTCGGACTCAGAAATTAGAAACAGTCTGAGTGTAACAACGATTGGAAAAGCCCATTGTCCTATGCCTGCTGGCTGGAATATTATACAGACACAGACAGGAGTTTGTAGGCAAGGAACACGATGCAGTTTACTCTTGTTATGCGCCGTGGGTTCTCATCTTCTCTGGTCTTTAAATATTGGTATGCATACAAAAAATAAAAAAAGATCCAAAGCCTATGAAATCAAAACATGAACCGTGGTTATCACTGAGCAGTGTGGCCATGGGTAATTCTTTTTTGACTATTTTTAATGTTTATTTATTTTTGAGATAGGGAGACAGCGTACAAGCGGGAGGGGGGGGGAGGGCAGAGAGAGAGAGGGAGACACAGAATCTGAAACAAGCTCCAGGCTCGGAGCTGTCAGCACAGAGCCCGACGCGGGGCTCGAACCCAGGAACAGCGAGATCATGACCTGAGTCGAAGTCAGAAGCTTAGCCGACTGAGCTCCCCGGGTGCCTCTGGGTCATTTGTATTATTGTATCTTATTTTTACTTTCTTCATTTTCATTTTTATGTTTTTATGTCTAAATTCACTGCTTGCTTAATAAGAAAAAAAGTACTTTAATGACCATGATAGAAGGAAAAAAAAAAAATGAAACACCAATTAAGCAATATTGCCATGACCATGGACCTTTCTACCCACAACTGTTGTTTCTAAATATCATGAAGGAATTTGGATCCTGGAGCTATTTCTGGCCTGGGCGCTGCTGGGCTATATCCACTCTCCGTGGGAGGATGAGCCCCGTGGTATTTAGGAACCCAGAAATCATTCCCTCACAACCCCCTCACCGGCACGGAGGCCACGCCGCGTTGCGACAGGAATTTCAAATATGAGTGTTTTCCGTGGCTTGCGTGCCGGGCTTCAAAAATGCCCAAGCCCCACACCACATGTATTCAAGGAGCCTCTTCCGAGATCTCTTACCCTCAACAACAGTCAGGAGCTAAAGGTCACGCGAAGAAGAGAGACCATCTCATCTGTGCAAACAGGTTGAAAATACTTTGCACGGACATTTGGAGGCAAAAGTCAAAACTAATGTCCGTTTGCAATGAAACCGGTCACTGCGTCCTCACGAGGAACCTGTCAGGTGTGCTCAGGAAAGGCGTGGTCTTCCCGCAAAGCCAGACCTCAGGTGCCCTGACCTGGAGTAGCCCATCTGGTCCCACGCCAACTCCGTGAGCCCAACACGGGCGCCCCTGTTTCCCTGAGGAATCTAAGCCCCAAATGAGTCCAAGGACGCGTAGCTGTGGAATCCGGGTTCCACGTCTCCAATCCAGAACCATGTGCGTTCTAACAACGGGGACAAAAACGTGGGTTTTCGTAAGGAAAATCCAATACGGTACAATTAAAGCTACAAAAGCCTCTAAGCACCCTGGACAAGATCGTGAAATCAATGTATTAAACCTCGTGTTATGTTTTTTGGAAAACGCCTCAGCCCCTCATGCGGAACCTATATGTTCTCCTTTTAAAGGCAAATTTTTAGGAGTGCCTGGGTGGCTCAGTGGGTTGTGTCCCACTCCTGGCTTCGGCTCGGGTCATGATCTCGTGGTTCGTGGGATCGACCCCCCCATCAGGCTCCATGCTGCCAGTGTGGGACCTGCTTGGGACTCTCTTGTCTCCCTCCCTCTCCGCCCCTCCCACGCTCACACTCTCTGTCTCAAAATAATTAAACATTTAAAAAATAATAAAACCAATGCAAAATGTTAGGTCCTCACTTACACTTTACTGTTGAGCTATCCGTCTGTGCTGTGGGGAAAGTCACCAACTCCTCGTCTTCTGTGTGCGATGCCTCTCACCCAGACATCAGAAACCACCCCAGAGCTCCAAGGATCAGGAAGCATTTCCTGCTCAGATAAAAATAACGCGAACCTCTTCTGGGATTGTAAGTAGTTACATTTGCCGCAATCTGGGGAGAATGGAGATATCGCGCCCCTGGACGCACACACCTGACCCCTCCAGGCACAGACTCTCGGGGGCCCCGTCTTTCTGGAGCAGGGGGACATCTTCTACACATCCTGGGGGGGGGTAGGGTTTAAGTGCCAACACCAGAGGAGCCGACGTGTGAGACAGGACGGCAGCCTGCCTCTCTCCTCGGGAAAAGGATTGTAGCCGAGGACAAAGCGGCCAAGCAGATCTCTCCTTGTGCAGGAAATGAAGGAAAAGGACTTAGATCCTCCTGCCTCAGAGAGCCTGAATTAACCTTCGGGGGCCCCTGAGAGTTCCTAATACACAAGGACCCTCCCTCACCCCCTTCTGTTTCATGGAGCAAGTGCACATGCAACCAGTAGGCTTCTTGGATTCACACTGGGCTTATTTGACCTTGCTTTTCCACTGTAACGGAAACCCTTCCAAGGCAACACGTCCAGAACCACGAAGCGTCTTTTCGACTTGGAGTCAACCAGCAGCGTCTCACCGCGAGCATGGCTTTGAAGCTACTCTCGTTCCCTCGTACAAATCACGACTCCTGGTTTTGTTATAGACCACAGGTATATCATATAGCTTATTTGCCACAAAACCAAAGGACGCCTTTTTCACACACGAAAAGCCATCTTTTTCTGGGAATCCCTCTTCTACAATCGAAAGCACTCGGTGAGCTTAGAGGGCACGATACGACGGGCCAGGTAAGTTCTCACTTCTCGTGCTGATGCGAAATTCATGCCAATGAGGTATGGCCAAGTCTTTCTGAAGATTAAAAAAAAAAATCATGTGAATACATAATTCCCTTCCTTCCCCCATTTCTGTAAGTCACAGGGCATTTTCTCAGAAAATGCCGACACTCAGAACCTCGTTCCCTTCCCCTCGTTCCTTTCCAACACACACACACACACACACACACACACACACACACACACTCACAGTTTCTCCAGGTCAGTACATCCCACTCCTATGTCTGTGGTCCTCCCCAGAAGGTCACGGTGACCCCCCTCTTTCGTGCCTCTCTTTCTGTCCTCCTCACAAGGTTGGAATTCACCCTCACAAGGTGTGGATTCAGCCACATCACGTACCGAGGCGTGTAGATAATGCCAGCTCCTATCTATGCATGGTTACGCGGGTATCGATACAGACAGCTTTTCCTTTTGGGGACTAAAATTAGTTCCCTGTGCAGATGTCAGACCTCAGTGATCCCTCAGTGGGATACAGCCTCTGAGATGACATTGATAGAAGTTTCTGTAGATGTCTGCATCCAAATTTTAATATACTATTTCAATAGTTGTGCTAAGGGGCGCATTGGGGGCTCAGTGGGCTGAGCGACAGACTTCAGCTCAGGTCATGATCTCGAGGTTTGTGAGTTCGAGCCCCGCATCGGGTTCTGTGCTGATGGCTCGGAGCCCGGAGCCTGCTTCGGACTCTGTGTCTCCCTCTCTCTCTGCCCCTCCCCCCACCCAATAAATAAAAACATTTAAAAAATATAAATAAATAAATAAATACTTGCGCTAAGGTCTCCATAGAGCATTTCCTCCTTTACAAATTTTACTTCAATTAGTTGATTAATTCTCCTGCTATGGTTTTAATAGCACATACATATCAAAATATATTGTTTTGCTATTTGATTTTGCCTTTTTCTTTGTATTTAAATTATCATTTTGTTCCTGTAATTGTTTTCTTACACTGTGTAATGTCTTACATCGTTATGGGGTTTTTTTTATTATTATTATTTCAGTTTTCCAAATTGTCTAGTCGGTAACGATTATTTGGTTTTGCACTTTTATTGCCATTCTATTTTATTATTTTATACGAATTTGTTGCCATTTTGTCTTTGTCTCTCTCTCTCTCTCTCTCTCTGGCATAGTCTTAGCTAATTTTGTCTATTTATTTCATGACCTTTGACTAGGTAAGTAGTACTCATGTTACAAAATTCAAGAGGAACAAAATAACATAATAAATGTAAATTCGGCTTTTATTTCTGTACCCTATCAGCCAGGTTATGAGTTTCACGCATACCCTTCTACAGATATTTATATTTATAATTATGTGTAAATATAATTATGTATATAATTAAAAGTACAAGCTACAGGTTATATAATTTCATCTCATGTGCACATTGATTTCTCATCTAACAATACATTGTTGCAAACTTCCAGAGCAGTACATTTACGGTATTTTATGCTTTTTACTTTTTATTTTTTTTCAGTTTGAATTTTTATTTTGTATTTTCTTTTATGACCTTAATTTCCCCACTTACTTCTTTTTATTTAGTAGAAATTCATTGTCAAATTGCTTTCCATACAACACCAGGGCTCATCCCAACAGGTGCCCTCCTCAGTGCCCCTCCCCCACCCTCCCCTCCCTCCCACCCCCCATCAACCCTCAGTTTATTCTCAGTTTTTAAGAGTCTCTTATGGTTTGGCTCCCTTCCTCTCTAACTTTTTTTTCCCCCTTCCCCTCCCCCATGGTGTTCTGTTAAGTTTCTCAGGATCCACATAAGAGTGAAAACATATGGGATCTGTCTTTCTCTGCCTGATTTCTTTCACTCAGCATAACGCTCTGTGGTTCCATCCACATTGCTACAAAAGGCTAGATTTCATTCTTACTCAAAATAAATACATTTTATGCTTTTTAAAAAGTAGGCTTTACGGGGTGCCTGAGTGGCTCATTTGGTTAAGCGTCCAACTTCGGCTCAGGTCATGATCTCATTGTTCTTAAGTTGGAGCCCGGCGTGGGGCTCTGTGCTGACAGCTCAGAGCCTGGAGCTTGCTTCGGATTCTGTGTCTCCCTCTCTCTCTTCCTTCCTCTGCTCGTGCTCTGTCTCTCTCTGTCTCTTGAAAATATATCATAAACGTTTAAAAAATTTTTAAAAATTAAAAAAATTAAAAAATTTTAAAAAAAGTAGGCTTTATGTTTAGAGCAGTTTTTTTTTTATTTTTTTTCAACGTTTAATTATTTTGGGGACAGAGAGAGACAGAGCATGAACGGGGGAGGGGCAGAGAGAGAGGGAGACACGGAATCGGAAACAGGCTCCAGGCTCTGAGCCATCAGCCCAGAGCCCGACGCGGGGCTCGAACTCCCGGACCGCGAGATCGTGACCTGGCTGAAGTCGGACGCTTAACCGACCGCGCCACCCAGGCGCCCCTAGAGCAGTTTTAAGTATATAAAAAACCTCCACAGAAAACAGAGAAAGTTCCTGTACCTTCTACCTCTTGTACAAGCTTCTCCTACTATTAACAGCCCGTGTTGTCATGGTATATTTGTTACCATCAGTGAGACAGTATTGGTACATTATTATTAGTTAAAGTTCACAGTTAAGACAAGAAGTCACTTTGGCTGCTGTCCCTTCTGTGGGTTTGGACAAATGTGTGAAGACGTGTGGCCAGCATTAAAGTGTGTACAAAACAGTTCCATTGTCCCACGCACCCCCTAGGTTCCTACCTGTTCCTCCCTCCCTACCTCGTAAGCCAGGGCAACCCGTGACCTTTTATCGTGTCTGCCTTTTCCAGAAGGTCATCCAGTGGAAACTACTCAGAATGTAGCCTTTTCAGATTGCCTTTCCCTTAGTTATCCACCTTTAAGTTTCTGCCATGTTTTGTTTTTTTTGTTGTTGTTTTTTTTAGGTGACCATAGCTCATTGCTTTTCATCAGTGCAGAATATTCCACTCTAAGGGAGAGCCCCGGTTTATTTGTCCATTCTCCTACTGAACACCATCTAATTGCTTCCAAGTCTGGACAGTTATGAATAACGCTTCTCTAAATACTGGCATGCGGATTTTTGTGTGGCCACAAAGATTCAAGTCATCTGGGTAAATACCTAATGATGAAGAGGTGAGTCACTGCAGATTTGTAGGGCAGTGAAACTTTTATATGAGACTGTAAGAATGGAAACATAACTTTTTGTCAAAACCCATAAGATGTACAACACAAAGAGTGAATCCTAATGTAACCTACGGACTTTGGTTTATACTAATGTGTCCATATCGTCTCCTCGGGGGTCAGGAACGTACACACGAATGCAAGATATCGATACTGGGGGAAACTGTCTTGTGGACGGCGTATGGGAACACTCTGTATTGTCTGCTCAGTTTTTTACAAGCTTGGAATTGCTTTAAGAAATAAAGTCCAGGGGCACCTGGGTGGCTCGTTCGGTTGAGCGTCCAACTTC
>NW_024412419.1:3861780-3881551 GCF_014898765.1 Herpailurus yagouaroundi
AAGAAGAAAAGAAAACCACTAAGGCTCATTGGAACTTACTCGCAGTACAACAGGGCGACTTCCCCACACACTACCATCCCGGAGGTGCCACTGAGGGTCAGAATTCTGTACCCTCAGGTCACCAAGCTGCACTCGACCATTAGGAGCGGAAAGAATGTCTCCTTATGTTCCCGTTGCCACAATTAGCATGGCAGAAAAGCACTCAGGTCTCTCAATATCTGCAGCGGATGCAATGGGAGACATTGTTCAGGTCTGTGTAATTTGGGGGGTTATTGGAAGCCACATTTCACTCATTGTTGCAGTTGCAAAACCGCATTCCATAAATGTAAGATGATCGGGGACCCACCAGGCATGGCCGACGCAAGAATAAACAGGACAGTCTCTCCCCTCCAAGAATGCGTTCTAGACAAAGGACTGGGATGCAGATTTCCCCTCGGATTTGGCAACACGGCTTCCTCTGATTTGTAAAAATTGAACTCGGATGTTCCCTACCTAGTTCTAAACAAACAAGGCCCAGGAACCCCCCCTATGTTTAAAATAATACTCCTCCCAGCTTCTCCATCTGTGAAATCTTACTCATCCTTCAAGGCCGTGATCAAATACTTGCTTTTTGAAGTGTTTCTTGGTCCCTCATCTTGGTCTCCCCGAGGCGTGCTGTTCACGGCCCAACGACGTGGCACCTGGTAGAAACTGGCTTAGCTGCTTGCACCCCGGACTCTCCCTCCAGGCTGTGAAAGGACAGCAACGAAGCCTTTGAAAAACACTACGGTTGTCTAGCATAGGAGACCGTATCGTGAACACCACAGATATTCAACAAACTCTTGCTGGAATAGATTTTTGCTCTGGGCTCTGCAGGCAGGCAGATCTGAATTAGCCTCGGGCCCTACCAGATGTTGACTGCGCGACATAGTAAAGTCATTCAGCGTCGCTGAGCTTCAGCCTCTGGGGCGCCTGGGTGGCTCAGCCAGTTGAGCGTCCAACTCTCAGCTTCGGCTCAGGTCGTGATCTCACGGTCCGTGGGTTCAAGCCCTGCATTGGGCTCCGTGGCTGGCCGCCTGGAGCCTGCTTGGGATTCTCTCTCTCTCTCTCTCTCTCTCTCTCTCTCTCTCCCTCTCTCTCTGCTCTTCCCCTCTCATCTGTCTCTGTCTCTCAAAATAAATAAGGAAACTTCCGAATCCTCACTCTCTCGGGCCCCCATGGGGATTCAAGGGAGTAAAGAAAAGGAGCCTCGTGGTAGTCGTGGTAATCTGACAACATTCCTCCTTTTTCCTTTTTTCTTTTTGTTTTTTTTTTTTTAATTTTTTTTTAACGTTTATTTATTTTTGAGACAGAGAGAGACAGAGCATGAACGGGGGAGGGAGAGGGGCAGAGAGAGAGGGAGATACAGAACTGGAAGCAGGCTCCAGGCTCTGAGCCATCAGCACAGAGCCCAACGTGGGGCTCGAACCCACGGAGCGTGAGATCGTGACCTGAGCTGAAGTCGGACGCTTAACCGACTGAGCCACCCAGGCGCCCCTCCTTTTTTCTTTTTGAACTTCACCTTTACTGGGATATAATTGACATGATATCATTGTAAGATATTAAAAGTGGGCATCGTGGCGAGGTGAGGTAAGCGCACATTGTAAAAGGAGACCCCGTCTAGCTAACACGTAGACCACTTCCCATAGTTATCTGTGTGTGTGTGTGTGTGTGTGTGTGTGTGTGAACACTGAAGTTCTAGGTTCTCAGCAAATTTAAATTATACCAGTGTTATTTACCAGACTCCCCGTGTGACAAGGCTCAGACCTTACCTAGCATACAGCTGAAAGTACGTACTGTTTGACCAAACTCTCTCCTGTTTCCCCTACTGCTTGTAGGGGAGCCACTTTTCTGCTCCCAGTTTCTAGGACTTTGACTTTTCCTTTAGATCCCACATGCAGGTGATACCATGCAGTCTTGTCTCTCTCTGCCTGGTGCATTCGAGGCATCACTCCCTCGAGGTCCATTCGCTGTGGCAAATGGCAGGGGTTCGTTCTTTCTCCTGGTTAAATAATTCTCCACTTTACAGTTGCCCCCCATCATTCATCTGTGGCAGGACAGCTAGGTTCTTTCCACACCTTGCCTATTTTTTCTTTTGTCTTTATCCTTATTCCAGTGGGCGGCTTGGGAGGGTCTAAATGTCACGTGACACCCTAAAGAAATCGAAGAGGCAGTCTTTTGAAGGGACTGTGTTTCTTGCTTGTCTTAGCCTTTCCCTATAAAGTCCGAACACATAGTTCTGATTTTAACAAGAAGAGAAGATTGCGTGAGCACGCGCAGTTCAAAAACTGAGATGCGTTCACCCTGATGATTTTCGAACTGTGCCCTTAATCACCAACACTCACTCGATCTCTGTGCTTCCGGCATGCGACGTCCAAAGGGGATTCGCAGATCTGCAGCCCAGTTTGTGCTACGTCCACCCGGGTGCGGGGGGTTGCGGGGAGAATGCCCTGGATCCCACCGTTTTGACCTCTCAGATTTTTGTTTCACTCCTGGGCATGCGGTAAACTCCCGGACCCACACCTCACGCTGAAGGGCATTGGAAAAAGAATTTGGCTTTGCCAAAACCACCATGAAAGCCGCTCTTGACCAAATTGTCCTCCTGTGATGCCATCTCAGGGGGTAAACAATTCTCCCGTGACTCAGTCCTGACAACGCATTCTGAAAAAGCACCTGGTGGGGTGCCTGGGTGGCTGAGTGGGTTAAGCGTCTGACTTCGGCTCAGGTCATGATCTCGCGGTCCGTGGGTTCGAGCCCCACGTCGGGCTCTGTGCTGACAGCTCGGAGCCTGGAACCTGCTTCGGATTCTCTGTCTCCCTCTCTCTCTGCCCCTCCCCCGCTCATGCTCTGTCTTTCTCTCTCTCTCTCTGTCAAAAATAAATAAACATTAAAAAAAATGAAAAAGAAATGAAAAAGCACCTGGTTTGTTCGTAAGCTGTCGACCCCGGGAGCCCGTGACACATCACGTTCCCTTTTTGGATTTGGCTACTTGCAGACTCAAAGCCAAATGTGTGCCCTTCACTGAGGTTGGCCTCATGGAATGCCTAAATACTGTTCCACGGCTGCTTTCTGCCCTTATGTCTTCTTTGCCCACAACGTCTCCCGTTTTTATTTTGATCTCTTATTTTACGCACATTTTTGTAAACTGCCTGAATTCTGTTTTGAAGGAAAAAAGCGGAAAAGAGCATTTCTTTTGCTCTGGTCCCATTGAGCAGCGTGCCCCCCTGAGGGCGAGGATTGCATCAGGGGGCGGTGAAGGGCTGGCCCAGAAAGGAAGGGTGAGGCCGTGGTTGAGAGGCCCCGGGTTGGACACAAAGGACTTTGTGCTCAATTCAGGGGACCTTCGGGGTTTACCAGACCTGCGTAAGATCAGCAGCCACAGGATCCCCTTAGGTTTTCGAGAGGAGTGTGGGGATGCTTCCCAGCCTCGGACGCGTGGGAACCGTTACCTGAGGACCCTGTTTGATTCCAGAACTCTGGGTGAGGCCTGAAGGCTGCGTGTCCCAGAAGCTGCCAGATGAGGCCAATATTAGTCAGGGGTCAGATTTTAGTAGCAAGAGCACAGCCTGGCGAGAACGAGCAGGCAGGAGCCGCAAGCTGTGAGTGGGGAGGCAGGGTCGGGGGTGGGTGGTGTGGACACTTGGGCCACCGCCCACCCTCCGTGGTAAACAGCCACGGGTGGCCAGGAGGGGCATCTGTGACGGCGCGCGGGGGCCCTCCGTGCGTGCTGCGTCAGGGTCCATGGGAGCCCTGGCCGGAGGCCAGCCCTGCCATTCGCCGTCTCTCCCTGCTGGCTCCTTCTGCATCCAGAGGCGCCAGCGCGCACGAAGCACCTGGCTTCTCGCCACCTACCCCCGCAGCTCCTGTGGCTGAACACCTGCTCGCCCCAACGCGGCTGCCAGGGAGGCACGGGGCTCCGGTGCCTCGGGGCAGGAGGGTGGCACCAGGGTGCCAGAGGCCGCAGGGGAAGGCGTCCCTTGGGGAGTCTGGGGAGGAGGCAGCTGGCACACTCAGGAAGGGGGGGGGTCTCTGGAGAGCCGAGGTTTGGGCAGGTAGCTGGGGAGGAGGGGAGAGGCGCTTGTCTGCAGGGCGGCTGGGGCGGGGGGGAGGGGAAGTGCATGAATACCGAGGGGGATAATCCAGGCTGGAGCCGGATTCTGAGTTGTGGGGACAGCCAGGCAAAAAGCAGAGGCTCCCGCAGGGAGGTGGCCGCAAGGCGTGTCGTCCCCAGAGTCACTGTGCCCTCCATTTAAAACCAACACGACTAACCGTTAAGCTGAAATGGAATCTGTTTTCCTTTGCAGAAGATAGAGAACATGGTTGTCTTTTAGGGTTTGTTTTTTTTTTTAAGAGCTATTAAAAAGCCCAGTTTCCTCATTTGGGTGAGGGTCCCACTGGGATGCCTCTTTTCCTGTGTTCCATGAAGCCACCGGAATTCCCGTGATTTTCTAAAGCCCTTCACTCCAAAATGAGTCATCCAGAATGACATGTGGGATTAGCATGAGGATGTATACTTGAGTCGTAGCTCGCAGTGGTGGGTGACTTATATACCTACACGGACGCACGCGCCATGTTGAATCGCGCCCAATTTACTGTCTCCTCACCCGGCACTGGATTATGACACTGAAATTTATGTGTGTGTGTATGTGTGTGCACGCACGCACACACGCACACGGAGTAAAGTCCTGGTTTGTGAGCATAATTGGTTCCAAAAATCAGCTTGTAATCCAAAGCACTCGTATATCAAAGCGAATTCCAAGATCCTTTGGCTCAGTTGTGATCTCGTGACATTCGACGTCACGCACTACTCGTGTTGCAGGACACGGCTCGTTTATCGAGTTAAAATTTATTAGAAATGTTTGTTCGTCTTGCAGAACGCTCTCAGGACAAGTTCCTCGCAGTGCAAGGTTTTGCTGTATATCTCTATCTCTATCTCTGTCTCTATCATCAAGAGTTGTCCAGACCTCCCCTCGTCCGAGAACCTGCAGGCGGCCAGTTCTCAGGAAACACCTGCCTGAGATTTAATGTCACACGGACACCCATATGCTGACAAGCCTAAGCCTTTAAAGCAATGCTCATATTGAAAAAAGACCCTCAAAAGCCAGAAAAAGACATTTTGCATAATTTATCTAGATTAGGGAGCCAGTCAAAGCCCCGTGAAGAGTGAGTGGCGAATTTGAAGATGAACCTGGAGGTGTGTGTGTGGTGCCCTCGGAGTGAGGACCGTGGATGGACGGACAGATGGACGTCACCACAAAAGTAGCACAGAAGGGGCGCCTGGGTGGCGCAGTCGGTTAAGCGTCCGACTTCAGCCAGGTCACGATCTCGCGGTCCGTGAGTTCGAGCCCCGCGTCAGGCTCTGGGCTGATGGCTCGGAGCCTGGAGCCTGTTTCCGATTCTGTGTCTCCCTCTCTCTGCCCCTCCCCCGTTCATGCTCTGTCTCTCTCTGTCCCAAAAATAAATTAAAAAAATTGAAAAAAAAAAAAAAAGTAGCACAGAAGTTGGAAGGTGAGGGGTGTCCGGGTGGCTCAGTCGGTGAAACATCTGACTTCAGCTCAGGTCGTGATCTCATGGCTCGTGAGTTCGAGCCCCGCAACAGGCTCTGTGCTGACAGCTCAGAGCCTGGAGCCTGTTTCAGATTCTGTGTCTCCCTCTCCCTCTGCCCCTAACCCACTCACATTCTGTCTCTGTCTCGCTCAAAAATAAATGAACATTTAAAAAAATTAAAAAATATATATTTTAAGGGGCGCCTGGGTGGCTCAGTCGGTTAAGCCTCTGACTTCGGCTCAGCTCATGATCTCACAGTTCATGGGTTCGGGCCCCACATTGGGCTCTGTGCTGACAGCTCGGAGCCTGGAGCCTGTTTCGGATTCTGTGTCTCCCTCTCTCTCTGCCCCTCCCCTGCTCACACTCTGTCTCCCTCCCTCCCTTTCTCTTTCTCTCTCTCTCTCAAAACAAAAATAAGCGTTAAAAAAAAAAGTTGGAAGGTGAACGTGATGGTTCCGGACTGTCTGTCCGGTGACTGGAGTGACACAACAGCACTCCTGTCCTTGTCCTCAGTCCCACAGCCTTCTCCACTGTCCTGCCTCAGGGGGTCTCTGGACAATGCTGCTGGGTCCCACTGGGACGTTTCTGTGAAAACTTCCAGAAAGAGAAGTACTCAACATCAAGTCTGCACGTGCTACACACACACACACACACACACACACACACACACCTTCCATCATAGATTTTAGTTCTCGTAAAGGCCACTTAAAAAACATACAAACATATGCATGCTAAGAGCACAGTTTAGCATAAGTAAAGGTCCTTTGAGAATTAAGTACCACATAGTCCCCGCATTTCCTATGTCACCTACTTTATAACAGCGCTGTGCATCTGTAAGTGACTCTGGGCACGAAGATTTCTTCACTTCTGTGTATGGACAAGGAAACAGTCTCAACGCAATTATGTGACCTTCCCAAGGTCCCCCGCCAGTAAAAGACCACAATGGTGCTTCGCTCCTGGTGCACATTTGGTGATCCTTGGACGCAGAATGTCAGGAGAGATGTTAAGGACAAAAAGCTCCTGGAATTACGCATTGTTGTCTGTGTTCCCTCAAACAGACTGCCCCCCCTTACCAACCTCCATATTCCCAGAAGAGAGTGCACCAGGCATAAACCCTTTCAAACTGAGCTGGCCACGGAGGAAGATATTCTGTGATTCTTAGAAGGAAGTTATTCGCACACGACTTTACAGTATTTATTTCTATGAGCCATCTCCTCGTGGAACCCATGGTAGTAAATCCTGCATGGGTCTGTTCCTCTCCACAGGATCACGAGCTTTGTGAGGACAAGCATCTCTACTTGCCCTCTGTATCCCCAGAGCTCAAACACAAGGCACGTTACCTGTACTCATCAAAGACACGCCCGGCTTCCGTAGAAGGCGCACTCTTCATTAATGACCTGATCTTGGTGGTTGGGATAGAGTTGGAGCTTAATAAATACTTCTTACTTAAACATATAGACATGTACACATGAATGACTGAAGGATATTGATACCCCCTAAAAGAAAATACGGAGACACGAAGTGATGGGAGACGATCTGTTTGTAATATACTAAAGAGAAAAATTGTTCTCTTTGCTTGTTTGCTGTGGAATGTTCTCTTGGTAGCTAAAATAAACAGAAAATCCTGGGGGCGCCTGGGTGGCGCAGTCGGTTAAGCGTCCGACTTCAGCCAGGTCACGATCTCGCGGTCCGTGAGTTCGAGCCCCGCGTCGGGCTCTGTGCTGATGGCTCAGAGCCTGGAGCCTGTTTCCGATTCTGTGTCTCCCTCTCTCTCTGCCCCTCCCCCGTTCATGCTCTGTCTGTCTCTCTCTGTCCCAAAAATAAATAAACGTTGAAAACAGAAAATTCTGTTTCTTGAGCAAATTCCACCTCCCCCATTTTGATCAGCGTGTCATCAGCAAGGATGAAGTCATCCCAAACGAGATTGGCTCCTAATGGCATTAAAAAATTGGTAGGGACCACGTCTTTTAAGCACAAATTGTGACTTCATCATGGCTCATCACGGCTATGGGCTCCCCAGGTGTAAACATACAGCAGTTCATCCAAGAGCCGACTGAGTATCTGATCTCAAGTCATGAGCTTTAGTTGGGTGTGGCCATGCTCAGTTTGATGGACAGAAAGAAAATGTTAAATCAGATATCCCGATGGAGCCCTCTGCTATCGTCACTTGTGAAAAGACCCCTCTCAGCTTCTGTCTGGGTGAAGACGAGAGAATTACCTTTTTCTGAGATGGGGGTAGTCTGAAGTTTGGCCTCGTAGTGTTTCTTTCCAGACTCCAAGTTTAGTTGAAGGTGGAAGATATCACGGGTCCTGAATAACAGAATCAATCCTCAATGAGGTGTTCTATAATTTACTGTATTTATTACTTAGTGATGATCCCCTATGGTCTGTCAATTCCCAATAGAGCAGAAATTGTAAAATTTTATAAAGAGCACGAAAACCAGGAAGAGCCAAGCTGGCATAGCCTAGGCAGCACGCATTACCATTGAACTACAGCCGGGTCGACCTTGTCAATATTGTTCCTGCCGCCCCCAGCTTCACAAAGACCTCCCGACTTTGCAGCAATTGGTCCCTAACCTATCGAGAGAGCTCTAAGTAATCCTAGCAGGCTGGATCTAAATATTGCTTTCTCTCCTTTCCATCTCCTCTATCCGGAAAACATTCAGGCAAAGACTTCCTACCTTAGGAAGGCAAAATCATCACATCTCTGGAAGAGACGGCTAAAACGCCTTCTTTCCTGTGTTCCACCTTGATTCCCAAAGCGCCTTGGCCCATTTTTGTACAACCCTACAGGAGCTTCGTAAAGTACTTCTCAACCGCCTGGTAACTTCGGGGACATAGGTGGGACCTACTCAGCCATTTTCCCAAAGACAGAACTGTGACTCTTACAGGGTAAGTTGACCAATTTAGTGAGCCGAGATTCCAAGCCGTAAAGCCAGAGCCCCTCATGCAGAATTGTGTGTGCTAAGTACTCTCGGCGCACACTCAGTATACATCGGAGTGTGTCGGGGATGTTGGTGTCGCACCCAGAAAAGCAGTGGCCGCGCCCTCTAAGCGATCTGGATGCCGCACATTGTCTTTGGATTTCAGGCGGATCGTGTGGGGGGGAGGGGCGGCCACCTGATTCTCATCTTTCGCTTCTGGAAAATAGGAGCAAATTTACACGCGATTGATGTCAGTGGAGTCGGAGTTTTTATATCTCCCAAGTACTTGAATGTGTCATATAGAGCAGCTAATCATTTTCGTGCAGGGCATAATAGGATGCTATATAGCCGTGCTGGAATTAACACAAGCACAATCCACAAGCTACAGCCGCGGTAGCTGAGCAAGTAAACGCATGACCAGGAAATACTATAAATATCTTTCCTTTTGTGCCTCAGATCCTATTCTTCGCTGTTAGGACCAAAAGCACACACACCAATAGTTCACTCATGCTGTCATTATACCCCCAGAAAATGGACGGATCTCTTTGCTCTCTGCTTACAAGAGGGTAACTAGAGGCACGGCATCCAGTATTAGGAACGGCAGAGTTAGGTCCTGGGTGAAAAAAAAAATGCTAAATATGCACGGATGAACTTGTCATTGCTCCCAGAAAAAGAGAGGTCTGAAGGAAGGAAAAACACACACACACACACACACACACACACACACACACACGCACCTAGCTTGGGGGGGCGGATATGAAGCCATTTTAAACCTGTGAAATCATCACTATGGCCTCTCGAAGATAAGAATTACACTCTGAATCAGTTCAAGGGTGGATTTGTTCCCTGGATCCTTGGAGCACGCTGTGGGGAGGATGACGGGCACAGACACTTCCCTACTGCGTTCACCCACCACTTTATAGACTCACCTTGGGGATGCCCACCTGTTACGTATGACGACGGATGCTTCCTTTGAGATGTCCTCAATTTACCCACTTTGGAGGTCTAAGAAACCCTCGGATGTAGAAGAGCGTGTGGCAGCAGATACGTTTTGTGTAGAACTTTACAGATTTCGAGCCCCCCTGAATCTTGTGTCATTGGTGAAGGAGAAAGGGACCGGGAATCAAAGTGCCGGAGGAGTTCTTTTGGGGGGAAATGCAGGAGGAACAGGGAGAAAGCATGCGTCTGAACACAAGACACTCTGTTCTGCACTGCCTTTTGCTCCAGGACAATCCCTACAGACTCATGCAAGAGAAAAAAAAAGAAAATAATGGTAAGAGCAAACTCCCTAAAATATGGGTAAGATATTGAAAGCAGCAAACTGCGTTGCTGGGAGCGAGGTCACCGCAGGAGGCAGAAACGGAGCAATGAGCTGGCCCAGGGGGACCGTGTGTCCTCTTTCTCGCTCTTGAATTTTCTTTTTCCGTCTCTGGCCACTGTCTCAGAGTGACCTTGACTTCTGGTCTTGTTGCTTCTTTGTTCATTTGCTCGTTCATTTGCACGTCTACGCCCTACTAGGTGCCACGGTTCCTTGTTGACTTGAAGGAATATGCAGTGAAAGATGGACACCCTCCGCCTTTAGGAGAACTCACGGCCCAGGGGGACAGTCTTCTCTTTCGGTCCTGACACTGTGTTTCTCATTCTGCCTGCGCCACGACGAGCGGGACACCCATAAGCTAAAATCCACGTTAATTTTCTTGCACGTGTCAGCCGTTCTTGCCTCCGAAATACGCCAGGGACACCGGCTAGAGGAACTTCATTGTATCGCGGAGGGCTAGCGCTGAAACAAGTCTTTATAAATAACCCAGAAGAACTTCCTTTCTCATAGACTCGGGCCCCCAAGAATCTCCCAGAGGCCAGCCTGCGTGCGGTGAAACAAGCAGACTCATCCTGCTTTCCAGAACTCACTGTCACTGGGCAGGGGGATCCGGGAAATCGGGGGTGGGGGTGCATGCAAAAAAGGGCTACTCTAGTGGCATCTCCAAGTGCCAGAGGGGGCGCACCGACGCCTCAACAGTTCTGCCCACCGTGCGCAGCGTGGTCAGGAAACATGGTTAAAAACCGTTGTGTCCACGCACACCCAGAGTGCTGTCCCTCCACGGGATTTCCCTTCTGATAGCGCTCGGGCTGGGGGGCGGAGGGCGAGAGATCATCACCTTGACAACTTGGTTTCCAGTTCCAAACTAACTTACGTTGATGAAGGGATGCCCTTTGGCTTGAATGAAAAGTTAAATCGTCCTTTTCTGGTTCTCACAGCTTTGCCGAGACCCCAAAGCTAAAAAGGGATTGACGTGGCCGTGCACGTCCAAGCCGTGACCATCAGACAGAGCAATGGGAGTCTGGCTGCGTGGTGGGCAGTTAGACCTTCCCTAACCCACTGCTGCCCAAGTGTCCATCAAAGTCTAGAAATCAACTAATGGGGGACATTCTTCAGAAAGACTATGTAAGAGAGGCCAGCTCTATGGTTCTTGTCCCCTCTCTTAATTTCCTGGGGCTGATGTGTCACTGACTTAGACAACAGGGCATGTGTGTCTGTCTCTGTGTCCAAATTCCTCTTTCTTAAAAGGTGTCACGTCAGCCCTATTGGATTAGAGCCCCCCGAATGACCAGCCACCTTCTCAAAGGCCCCATCTCCAAGTACAGTCTCATCCGGATGTACTACAGATTAGGACTCCCATGTGTGAATTTGGGGCCAACGCAATTCAGCCTTCAGCAGTCCCTTCCCTGGCTCCTAAAAATCCATGTCCTTCCACATGCAAAACTCACGTCCCCCATCCCAACATCCCCACAGTCTTAGCCGGCCCTGGCGTCATCTGTCAATCCTCAGCCCTGTCTAGATGTCATCTAGTTCAGTTATGGGTGACACTCGAGGTGAGTTTCTCACCATCTGTGAACCCGTGACACCAGACAGGTCACCTTCTCCCAAAGTACGATGGTGGGGCAGGCAAGGACGGAGGTTCCCACGCTCCAAAGAGGAGACACCGGAAGGGGGAAAGGGGTCATGGTTGGAACCCTAGCAGGGACAATTCCACTCAGTTTTAAGGCTGACGCCAATCTCCTTTAGCTTGATACTCTTTGCTCTTGGGCCTGCTGGGCAGGACCTTTATCCGCCCCTCGCTGGACTTCACCTTGTCTGGGAACAAAGGGTTCCAGCCCTGAGCTGTGGGGTCCCAGCAGGGGTGGGGGCTCAGCAGGGGCTGAGGCATGTGGGAACTGTCACGGGACTCCCACCTGGAGAGGTGAGGGCCAGGCATGTCTGCCCAGCAGAGTGAGTGGGCCAGAATCTGTTTGAGCAGAAGTTCCAGAAGTTTCCAAGAATCGGAAGGACACGGAGAAAGAGGGCTGGAAAGGGTGCTTCCTCCTGAGCAGAATGGGCATTTGTGACGGGAAACAGCAGCTGAGAAGGTGCTTCAGGGATCCCTGGAACAGGTGCCCCCCCGCCCAAGAGAAGGGGGGTGAAGTTGTAGCCGACAGACTGTGCTCAGAGCCTTTACGACGCTGACACTGCAGTGCGTTGAGAGAATGTTATCGAGACTGAAAAAGAGGCCGCAAAATGTCACCGTGGGCATATGTGGGAAGCTCTGACCTCTTTATTTGCTGCCTGTACGATCCATGTTTCGACAACGAAAATGCACTAGTTTTAAATGCAGCGAGAACAATCATCACATACCATAAAATACTGGAGTCACAGTTAAATGGTCCTATTTAAAAAAGAAGAAACTTGGGCACCCGGGTGGCCCAGTCGGTTGAGCATCTGGCTTTGGCTCAGGTCGTGATCTCACGATCTGGGAGTTCGAGCCCCGCGTCGGGTTCTGTGCTCACAGCTCGGGGCCTGGAGCCTGCTTCGGATTCTGGGTCTCCCTCTGTCTCTGCCCCTCCCCTGCTCACTCTCTGTCTCTCTCTCTCACTTAAGAGAATGCGACGAAACTAACATCCCCTAGTGTAGAATTTCTGCAGAAATGATGTGTTTGGTCACATAAACACTATAAAGCTGTGAAACAAGCTCTGAAACATCCACGTGACCTTGGAAGCCACTTGGTCTGAAATACTCACACACAGAAGAGGAATATGGCAGCCAAAATGGTTATCCGTTGGTCTGAAGTCAGATGGGTGATTCATGGTGTAGCAGGAGGGGGAGAGTCTGGGTTTTCCCGGCCCAGAGTGTGGCGCCCGCACGCAGCCCTCTGCGCAGGGGTCTCTCCAAGCTGAGCAAACACAGGGATGCTCCTACCAGCCGCTCCTCTCTTCTCCCCCCAGTCCATGGTTGTACGTTCGCACACCAACCGACAGCTAGGGTAACAGGAAGCAGAGATGGGCAGGATCAGTGAGTGCCCCCTCCAGGGAAAGGTGCAAAGCCCATGCCTCTCTACAGGTTTGCTTTCGCTCACTCTGTTTCTTATCCGTGCTTTGATTATCTAGAATTTAATGACTGTGCTCCACACAGCTCTGCCTACGCTACAGGGATAACGCAACTAATAACGCTGTTTCGTGGCAAAAGACGAGGGGGGAGAAAAAAGATCTTAACTGCCTTGAACATCAAAAAGATGCAGCAGAGACAAGCAGAGAGAGGGGGAAAGAGAAAGGAGGAGCAGGGGAGAGAGAGGGAGAGAGAGAGAGAGGTTGAGAGAGAGTGGGAGGGAGCGAGACAGAGACAGAGGATGAGGGGAGGTTGGTTCAACAAGGGCTGGAGAAGAAAACAAGAGAAGCTACCCAAGTTCAGGAATTGGATAAGGAAAGACGCGCTTCTCCAGGGCTCAGGTGGGGAGGTGGAGACACAGCAGAGGCCACTGTGCAAGAGGCATTGCTGGGACCTGGCCTCCTTCCACCCAACGGAAGAGGGCACCTCATCAGGCGTCACCAGCGATCACCTTCCCGGCCAGGTCCGTCCGTAGGCACCTGCCTCCTGAAGTTACATCCACCACGTCCCAGAGATCTACAGGCCGCTCCCTGGCGAGATAGTCACTAGCTCCTCGGCGCCCGGCCTGGGGGGACATCCCCGAAACTAACGACCCATCCGTCGCTCTGGGCGGGGATGGTTTCTCTAAGAGCAGATGAAGATCCATTCATCGGGACGGTAGCCACGTGGAAAGAAATCAGATCTGATGTACTCCCAAACTTGGCGATCCACGCCTTTTTATTTCAGACTCCTGTAAACCTGCAGACACACACACTCACAACTACACACGTCCTCTTCCTGAGTGGTGACGATGACACAGAGGCACTGCTGGAAAAGGAGCAGAGCCTCCGAGGGAGGGGCCTCCTCCGTCCCGAGGTGGATGGACGGGTGTCTTCTCCCCCCCCCCCCCCCCCCGCCCACGGCCCCCTGAGGACGGGCACACAGCGTCTTTGGAGTGTCTCTTTGGTTCGGGGGGTGAAGGGTTCGCGTAACACACAGGAGTCCTGTCGCCAGCCCACCTCGCTGGCTGCCCATCCCCCGGGGCACGAGATGGGGCGGCTGCAGGAAAATACAGCAGGTGCAGAAGCAGGCAGCACCGTGTGCAAGCTCGGAGGGCAGCCTGGGAGGAGGGCAGACCTGAGTTTTTTTTTTTTAATTTTTTTTTCAACGTTTTTATTTATTTTTGGGACAGAGAGAGACAGAGCATGAACGGGGGAGGGGCAGAGAGAGAGGGAGACACAGAATTGGAAACAGGCTCCAGGCTCTGAGCCATCAGCCCAGAGCCTGACGCGGGGCTCGAACTCCCGGACCGCGAGATCGTGACCTGGCTGAAGTCGGACGCTTAACCGACTGCGCCACCCAGGCGCCCCCAGACCTGAGTTTTTAGGAAACAATTACTTACCTTTTTTATAAATAAGGGTTTTTTTTTTTAATACCCAGGTGTCCAGTCAAATGTTTTCCTAGAGCAGTTTCTCATCAACAGACAAACAAACAAACAGGTGGAGACTGAAGTTGATTCACGTAAGTTTAATGAAAATAAGTTTTGTTTAAATTGCAGAAGCCATCGAGTTCTAACAAATGCCTAGTCACTAGGACCAGCGTGAGCCCGGGAAACAGCTTTATCTGGAACCACAAGCGTCTCTCCCGGGCACGGCTGCAGTTTCATTCGTGTGTAGTGTGAATGTGCCCGGGGTCACGATGCAAAGATGTGTTTCGTGTGGCAGGTCACGGTCAGAATAAGTTTGAAAGCCACTGCTCTGTGTTGCGCTGCCCTAATGCTCCTTTGCGGTTTTGCTGATTGCAATAGAGATAAAGCTAGAGAGGCCGAAAGAAAAGAACCCTGCTTTGCCTGCATTGCAAAGGGGAGTGGATTTTGTTCGAGGGCGAGGCGCTCCATTGGACATGAACTTGGGGAGCCCTATGGGCCCGGCCGCATGTTGGAGGAGGGTCTAGTTGCAGCGTGGTAACTGGGAGACCGGCTCGGTGTCTGGGGCTGAAATTCTGAGAGTCTTGAGGACAGCCGAAATGTACACGGAAACCAGCAGGAGCGAGTGAAATCCGGGGTCACTTGGGTGGGAGAACTGGCCGAGCTCCCTGGGATGCGTGAACAAATAGGAAAATTCACTGGACATTTGGCGAGCGGCTACTGCCTGCCAGGGACTGCTGGAGGCACTGGACGGACAGAGGTTCGAACCACCACAACAGCAACATCTGTGGGCCTCCCCCCAGGCGCTGGTGTTCTTCTCAGCACTTGGGGATGACGGTGAGAAGGTGGATGCTGCCCGCATCCCTGCTGGAATGGGAAGCAGGGTGGCCACTCGGGAAGACAGTTCGATGGTTGCTCACAAAGTTCAATATGCTTTGGCCACAGGATCCAGCTCGTTGGTATTCACCCAAGGATTTGGAAACTTAGGTCCACACAAACACTCCGTATGGATGTTTAGAGCAGCTTTACTCACAATTGCCAAAACTTAGAAGCAACCAGGTGAGTGGATACACTGTGGTCCATCCAGACAATGGAATACTACTCAGCACACACACACACACACACACACACACGAGCTGTCCAACCATGAAAAGCCCGGGAGGAACCTTAAATACTTCTTTCTAAGTGGAAGAAGCCAATGTAAAAAGGCTACATGCTGCAGGATTCAAGCTATAAGACATTCTGGAAAAGACCAAGAAGAAAGAAACTGCAGAGAGAGTAAGAGGATTAGTGGTTGCCAGACCCCAGACGCAAATGGCATTTAGAGCAGTGCAGCTATTCTGCGCGATTCCATCGTGATGGACATATCGTGTCATCATCCATTTATCGAAACCTATAGAGTGTGCACCACCAAGAGTGAGCCCTAATGTCAACTGCGGGCTCTGGGCGATTGTGAGGAGTCCGTGTAGGTTCACAAATGGTAACCACGCACAGCTCTCACAGGGTGTGTCCACAGTGGGGGAGGCTGTGCGTGTGTGAGGGACAGGCATATATGAGGATTTTCTGTACTTTTCACTCAATTTTGCAGTGGACCTAAAACTACTTTAAAAAAGCCCATTTAAAAGAAAATACGTAGCTCATACAAATAATAAAAAAAAGAAAAAACATGAAGTTTGGAGGCAGTAGGTTTGTATAATTCTTTTGTTATTATTAAGAATCAAGGGCTACATGATGAGATCCACTAAAATAATTACGAAGGAAGGAAGGAAGGAAGGAAGGAAGGAAGGAAGGAAGGAGAGAGGGAAGAAGAAGGAGGAAGAAAGGAAAGAACAAAAGAAGGAAGGAAGGAAGGGAGGGAGGGAGGGAGGAAGGAAGGAAGGAAGGAAAGGAGGGACAAAAAGGAAAGGGAAAGGGAAAGAAGGACACTGGAACTGGAATTTTCAATCCAAGGCAGAATATTCCAGAGTCTTAGAACACCCAAGCCACTGTCACTCAAACTTCAACAGTGTCTCATTAATAGGTGAACTCAGTGGATTTTAACCAACATAGTTTAAAGAAATGGAAAAGGAAGTAGCCTGTATTACACTGGATAAGGAGAGATACTCATTTGTGACACTTTGGTTCCTGCTTTGTATACATACAGCTTGTGTGCTGGTCATGATGTAAAATTACGTTTTATAAATAAGGTTCAGAGTCCCGGCCCTATGTCCTTCTGCTAGTGTTTTAATGAAGCGTACTCTCTGGCTGGGTGATTCAGAGAATACACGAGTGAGAATATCAACAGATTATTGTAGCAACTAAAGTATGTCCTGATGTACCAAACATGAAGTGACAGTCACTGGCAGCCTATGTGTGGAGGGAAGGGGCAGCAGGTGCCTGGAAGCACACCCCACCCCCACCCCCACCCCCACCCCCACCCCCACCTCCAGCATTGCACCTGGGGCTAAATGCAATGCAGGAGATCAATATGCAAAGATCAGGTGAAAAGCAAGTTCTAGATGGATAGGCTAAAATGCCAAGGCCCTAAAGCACCATGAGAAAAAAACAGGGTCTGGAGAGTCTGGGAGTTCAACTGACACCCGTCACCAGGTCTGAGGATACGTACAAGGGGGGTTCCAGGTAGACAGAGGATATAGGGATCAAACTCAGGATTCAGGTCTGAGGCAAAGATGCCAAGAGCTAGCAGAACAGTGAGGGGAGAAGCCCGTTTCAGGAGAGTGGGTCAGGAGAGAGGAGATGTAAAGAATTGTCCTGCAGGGTATCATTTCAGCGATGGAGATAATGCACGTAGTCAGAGCTCTTGTGAAACAGGTATGTTCAATTTAACGGGTCAAATATTTACTCAGTGATGTTTTTAGTGTATTATTTGCTTAGCAAAATGTTTCTTGTTCAGAGGGAGTAGGAACACTTTGCATGTATTCTAAATGTGTTAGTTATCATGATTTTGAGCGATTTCGTATAATAGCTTACCCCTTACATAATAGTTCTTATAAATGAAAGGTCTTCTTTCTAAAGATACATTTGTAAAAAAAATAATAATAATAATGATAAAAATAGTCATTTGTGGCTATAATAGAATGTACATCTTAAGACTCTGAGTGTTAATTATATACCCAACAATGTTTAATATTAGCAGGAAAACGTGCTATATCTATGCAGAGACTTCCATAGATATACACACACATGAAATGTATATTGGCTATGAAAAGATGATTCAGAGGTCTAATCCCAGTATGCATTCACCAGTTTTAAATATAGCAGACAAATTTCCATTTTACTAAGCTAAACTTTCAGGAAGTGTATCATTACAGAGGACTGCATTTTCCATTTGTTAGCCTCAAGTTCCTTTAACTAGTTGGTTGATGCTGATGCTGCAAGCATCCATTTTTTTTACGAGTAAATACTGTTCCTGTGCGAAGCATTCAGGTCTCAGGCATGTTCCCATTTCTTTTCTTTTAATGTTATGCATATTTTAAAACCTTCCCATAGAGAGGGTGGAAAAAAAAAGAAGAGAAAGGAAAGAAAGGAAAAGATAAGAAAAGAGAAGAAAAGAAAAAAAAAGAAAAGAAAAGAAAAAGAAAAGAAAGAAAAAGTATACATGAGTTATTTAGTTTTTCTTTTCTCCCTTCAAATCCTCACTGAATTCACTAACATTAAGGAGGTGGGTAGATCGTGTTACAAAATAGCAATCTAGGTAATCCTTTTTGAAAATTGGGACCTTTCTATAGAAGACAGAGGGGGGAATTAGCTCCAGTCCATTCCCGTGGAAGTCTCCATGCCCTGCTTTTGCTCCGCCAACCTCTACTGTGTGTTTATGGAAAGACCCATCAAGTCACAGCACTTCCCTCTCATGGTTCCTGCTGCCCGGGCTCGCACTAATAAACAATCCCTGTCACTGGTTTTCTCTTCTCCAAGGGTGACCCATCTTTCTCAGAACAGAAATTATGTTTCTTATCTGAAAGACTAAATATTAACTTATATTTCCTCTGAGAAGATCATAGCACTCCCAGAATAAACCCATTACTTTCCAGCCTGATTGCACTTAATCTAATTCTCATTCTGAAGCTAAACATGATGTTTGCTGTCAAGTGAAAAAGGCAAATAAACACCGAATTTGCTTAAGATTCGCAAAGGCATTCTCTCTCAGAGTCTGAAATGCTAGATGCCCTCATGGTTTGCACGAAAATAATGCAACTGGGCTAAATTATTTCGAGGCTTCTGGCTGGAGTATGGATTTATCATGTGTTGGGGGGGTGGGGGGGAGCTGTGAGGATTCACCAGTCCATCCACCCACCCTCCGGCCGTGTTCCCAGGAGCTGAAATGGCTGGGAAGTGTGCACGCAGAGACAGGAACACGAGGCAGGGCTTGCCTTGTGGGAGTGAATACGGATTTTCACACACTGCCTTCGGTTTTATACATCTCCAGACTTGCGGTCACCCTGTATGGATGACTGTAAATTCCTCTGGTTCCGATGGCTGGAGAGCATAGATTGCCCACAGGATTGGCTTGAATATCACAAGGATTGGACGCAGTGTTTTTCTTTACGATGAATAACGTGGGGGAGGGTACTGCAATGGTGGCACGCGCGCGCGCGCGCGCACACACACACACACACACTCACACAACCGCGCGCGCGATGGTCTGTGAAAAATGTGAAAACATGGTACCATTTTCTGTGACTAAAGACATGGGAAACTGCAATGTGCAAGCCATGCAGTGTCGTTTGCAGGAAAGGAACCCGAAAGGGAGCAGCGGGTTGGGGTCACTGTGCGAGTCCTAAGAGGCTGACTTGTCTCGCGAAATACTCTGGGCAGTATCTCGGGGAATTACTCAAAGTTGCCGGCTCGCCAGCGCTGGAGGGTGTGAAGGCAGCGATGACGACAGGCAATGAATAGGAAGCAGGTTTTCTTTCAATCTCCCCGCAGAATATCCACAGATGGGTAACAGCGACTAAATAAAGAAACACAAAGAGAAACGGGTTTCCAAGTAGCACAGCAGGACCGACGGGCCATGGGGCCGCTTTACATAAGCCAGCCTGTTCTCCGGCTACGCTCGCAGCCCTAGGAGCAGTGCGCCCCACCTGGGCACAGACACGGGACCTATTTGGACTCGGAAGTTGGGGTGCACCTACTTTTCTCCTCGGTCCGTGTCGCTAACTAAAACAGCCGAGGCCCCGCAAGGCGTGCTGGCTCCTCGCTAGACGTTCAGGACGAGGCTGCTCCGGAGGGCGCTGGTGACCGAGAGAGGGGGAGGGGACAAAGAGGAAGAGGGGGAACGGGAAGGAGTGGGGAGCGGGGGGAGGGGACAGGGCGGGCTGGCGAGCCCGGGGGGCGGGGCCGTGCCGAAGCTCGCGGGTCCCGGGAACCGGGTTCAGAACCAGCCTCGGGAGTGGCCAGATGGAACGCGAGGACCGGGCCCCCGCCCCAGCCCAGCCCCGCAGACCGTTACTCGGGCCTCCG
>NW_024412419.1:3886551-3922015 GCF_014898765.1 Herpailurus yagouaroundi
CGCCGGTGCCCCGAGGCCCGCGGGGCGGGGTAGGGGTGGGGGGAGCGAACCGGGGAGAGGCGCCGCCGCACCCGCGTACCCGCGCCCTCGCGCGCGCGCGCCGGCTCCCGGGCCGCCCCGGAACTTGCCTCCGGGAAGGCGCCCGGGCTTCGGGGTTGTTCTCCTTCCCCCGCTTCCTCCTGGGGCTCCGCGCCCTGCTCGCCGCGGGCCCTTCGCGCGGCCCTCCCCTCCCCTCCCCCTTTCTCTGGGCCCCGCGTCGCCTGGGCCCGCCCCCCCTCCCCCCGTGCCTTCCGCCCCTCTTTTCCCGGGGGGCCGCGCCGGGGGGAGGGGCAGGGGGAGGCCGCGCGG
This sequence comes from Herpailurus yagouaroundi, assembly GCF_014898765.1. Classification (NCBI taxonomy): domain Eukaryota; kingdom Metazoa; phylum Chordata; class Mammalia; order Carnivora; family Felidae; genus Herpailurus; species Herpailurus yagouaroundi. Next base: position 3,886,900 of record NW_024412419.1, read on the forward strand.
GGCCGGGGGGCAGGGGGGGAGGCCGGCCAGCCCCACCCCCGCGACCGGGCGCCCGCCGTGGGGGCGGTTTCGGCGGCTAATTGAAACTCAGCGCAGAATCACCACTACTCCTTTCTAACCTACTGACACGGTTTACCAGGGTTCGGCCTCCATTTTTACCCAGATTTGGCGAGACCGAACGGGGCGTCGCACGCTGCCGGCGATGCTAGGCCGAGGGGCCCCGCACCCTCCCTGCCTCCCCTCCCCCACTTCCGGGGGGGGCCTGTGCCCCCTCCCCAGCCCCAAGCCGCGGCCTCCCCCCGGCCCCCACCCCTGGGACGCGAAGCCCGCGAGCTTTGGCTACCGAGGGACGGAGTTGTGTGGTTCCCCCTCTCGATGAACCATCGGATTCGGGTAGGACCCTGGGGACGCGAGAGGGCTAGGGGTTCGCAGGGTTCTCCGTACAGAACTGGATTTCTGGAGTTGGCTACCTTTTTTTTTTTTTTTCTTGAACCTTTCAAAATGATAGACCGATGCAGTCGCGGGCCGGACGTTGACTCTCGCCACGAATCCTCGAACCAGCGGTTTACAAGTGACAATTCTGTGCTGGTGGTTTTACGTGGCGGCCCCCGCTGCAGCTGCGAGACTTGTGGAAAACGCAAACCAAACCCATTTCTAAGACGGAGTCTATGTATTTTGAAAACCTGAAAACTTGGCGTGTGTTTTACGTTTTGATCCTGGATGAATCTTGGACTTTTTTTTTTTTTTTTTTTTTTTTTTGGTGGTGGTGAGGTAGAAACTCTAAGCTAAGGAAATTAGTAACATCATTGGCCTCAGAATGGCAACAAATAGTCTTCATAGAATAAAAAAAGAATAAAAGAAGCTTATGTGGCGAAGTTCTTGATAGGAAAAAGGAAAAAAAAATAGATGGTCAGCGATCTAAATTGAAAACCTGTTAGAGCTCAGGACAGGCGCTTGAATGCGCTTTTAACAATATATAAGGCTGTTTTGCTGAATGCATTGTGAAGATCCTTGATGAATCCTTTCTTGAATGTCGAAAACATAATATAATACACAGGTATTCTTGCCACTGGATAGTCTTCAATAAAACTTTAATTGCATTTTTTTTTTTTTTGGTCTCTTAAGTAAGTCTTATTTTTAACTAGGCATTGACAGAATGTCTTAAAATGGTAACATGGGGGTGGGGGGTGGGCGCTAAAATCTGCAGCCTAGCCAGTGGTATCCTGCTGTTTATAACTAGTTCACAGACTTTGATGATGGCTTTTTGGTGAGATTTCCAACTTGAAGACCTTAAACCAGCATTCTCTTATTAATTCTTTAAACTGTGGAAATAATCTTCCAGTCCTTACACTCTGATATGCATCCCTTTTCTTAAAATAATAATAATAATAATGCTAATAAAAGGCAGTGTATTTAAACTGTGCTTTGCAAATATTACGTATGTTATGAATGACTACAGTCACAGGGCAAATTATTTGTAGAATGATTATCCTTTAGCGAGAAAAAGATCATGACCACCCTTTTGGGCAGAGATGTTTCTTTTTAATGTTAATTAAGGGGAAGTGATTTAAATATGCATGCGGATAGCAGTCAGGAGGATTTACTTGTTTTTATGTTGTTTTATTTTTATTTTTTGAAAAAGAGAAGGACAAAAGGCACAGGTTGTCTTTCTCTTCTCTGGGAGTTGAAACCGTCATCCTGCGATACTGGTCCAGTGAAAGAAATTCACATTTCCTGTTCACTTCAGAACTTAAGTGACTTTTGCCTAAGGAATCTGAGAAATAAAGCAAATAAGTTGCTCTATTTTAAGGTAGTCATTCAATATAAATATATTATATCGATCTTAACTTTTTTATTCTCTGGATGATTAATAATATGTATATTCTTACTTTTTCTTCTAATGGGCATATGTAACCTTGTGGACACTTTGGAGAGAGGTTTTCTTGCACTCTCCCATTTATAGAATCTTTATACTCTTTTACTGCGTGGTCCCCTGCTTTTAACAGATTTCTGAGGCAAATATATTTGTGCTTTTTTTTAATGTAGGATGACCAGCAGAACGTAGCTTGATGAGTTGTCAATTTTATCAGTAGATAAGAAGCTTTCTTTCTTACAGTTTCAGGGAAGATTTTTTCAGGATATTTCTCAGTTCTTCTAAGGGCCAAATTTTATAAAATTTCCATTAGGAATGTCAGTTCCAAATACCCTTTGTATAGCCTGGGCCTGTGGGGGTTCCAAGTCTGAGCCTTACGGAACCCAACACAGGAATTCATGAGTTCCCAAAGTAACTGTCTCCATGCGATGACTTTTGTCCATGCTCCTCAGAGATTGGGCTTGTTTTCATGACCACTTCTTTCTCACCGTTCATTGACGCCATTTTTTCTGCCACATCCCCTTTCAGTTGATGATCTGGCAAATTCTGCTCTTTGACAACAACAGTTGCCTTTGGTTCGGTTTGGGGTTTTTTCGTTTTGGTTTGGTTTGTTTTCGTTTTTGTTCTTGTTTTTGTTTTGGTCCCTTCTGCGGAGCCCACGTTTTTGGTCACAATAAAGATGAAACAAAATGTATTAAACTCAGCTCTTTACCACTTTACTTTGCTGCTGCCTTTTTTTCTTGAATCTTCACATCCTTTACTTTGCTTTTTCCATTGAGGTTATTGTTTTTTTTTTAACACTACCTAGATCCATTAGCTGGCTGATTAGTTTTATCTATTCCATGTGGATGCAGTGAGTTTATAAGAGAATTTCACAAACAAGTAGTTTTTTAGTGAACTTAAACAGAATTTTAAAGGAGACCTATTTTTATACTCAATAAAAGCACAAAAGTGCAGAAAGTATAAAATGGCTTACAAAGGGAAACATAAGTTCATAATGTTCCATGTATAAAAGTAATAATTTTATTGGGTAGAGATACTCTTAAAAGATTCAATACCTCTGCCAGTGCACAGATAGGACTGTTTTGAATGACTTGGGAACTTCTGTTGCCTGTAGTCGCAAACAGATAACTTCTCCATAGAGGAAACAAACCACGGAAAGCAATATGCCGGAGGTGAGACGTGGTTTTTCACATGAGCAGTTGAGGAATTGAAACAACCTGGATGTGCGTACGTGGAGGCTTCCTTACATCCTTTGATCAAACTTCTTTTATGTGGTCACGTAGACTTGGGTTTTCTCTGCTGTGAAAGTGACAAATAAAGCAATATGACAAAAAGTTTGAAACCGCGTAGAAAATACTTACTCTAGGGTCCCTGCAGTGACTTTGACGTTTACGTTATTCTATTAGACCTCATACATTCCCTCCTCAAAGGAAGAGCAACTGGAAATACTAATGGGGTACCATGGAAAGGATTTTGAGCGAATCGATATTGACACAGGGCCCTCTAACACATTTTCCTTCATCCAGCTTACGTTCGAGAACACAGTGCCCCATCCCTTGAATCACGTAGGGAGAAGCGTTCTATCCCATTACCGTTAATTTCCCCATCTCGTCTACTTTTTACCCTTGTACATACGTCGTGGGTTTAAGAGTCTTTTGCATTTGTCTGTGACACCTTTTATTTGAATGGACTGTTTCAAAACGGAGGCCTGCCTTTCCGGTCTGGGGCTCCTGGTGGTCACGGCCTCCCACGATGCCCCGTGGCGGCCACCAGGGCAGAGCCACCTGGTAAGCGAGAGCAGTTTTCAGCATGACACTGTCACCGAGTCTGTACTTTCCAAGGCCACGTGGAACTTAACTTTCATAGCCACTGCAGGTTTGGGAGCAGAAAAGCTGAAAACCCTTTTGTTTAGAAGTCTGAGTGGTTTGTGGGGGGGAACCTTTTTTAGCGTTTGCATGCCAGCGCTCGCCCTGACGCTGTGAAACAGAGAGAGGGTGAAGCTCCCGGAGGCGGTGCGCTGGAGGATGAAATGTTCGATAGCACTAGGGGGAAAGAAAATGCATGGTCAAGTTTCGTCTTCTTGTAGAGACTATCTAGCATGCAGAGTTTAGTGTGTTAAACCAGTGTATGGCATTGCTGTATCAAAGTTGTAAAATTAAGCATTATTTATTGAAAACTATGTATTTTTTTGTAAAAACCTGATCACATAGAGAATATCAGTGGCTTGTGCTTGTGCCCCAGTGGAACCGGCTTCGTGACCCAACCTCCTTGGTATGCAGTGTCATTGCTCAGGGTTGAAAATAGTACACCCCAATGTCTCTTTGCAAGAGTTTTTCACAGAGGAATACATTTGTTCAAAAGACTCTAATAAAATTGTGTGATCGATCTGCACTTGTGGTTTTCATGTGACTTTTTTGTTTTCTCGGGGAGTTTTTTTTGTTTTGTTTTGTTTGTTCCTTCCCCTCCCGGCTTTGCCTCGGGTAACCGCTTGGTTAATTCCTAAAGAGTTGTCCCCCTAACTGATCATCCCGGACAGGCTGGAAACGTCCTGGGTGTCCTGGACAGGAATAGGCCCCACAGGAAGGTTCTGGGCAGCTTGGAGAGCTGCTGAAAATGGGAATAAGCCTGATAGTAAGGTCTCGAGGCTTTTAACCGGCCAATGGAGGGAATAAAAGCATAAACAAAGTACAGAAAGGCAGATGAACGGCTTGGTCAGAAATGCTTGAGGTCGAAAATGAAGGGAAATTACCAGGGGCAGCTGCTGCTGTTGAAGGGATTAGCAGCCAACTCCATTTCTCTGTGTCTTTTTTTTTTTTTTTCTAGCAACAATTTACAGCGTAAATGTATTTTGACATAGAAACCATTCTGTATTGAGATTCTTGATATAAATGCTTTTATGGATACCTGTAAGTGACCCTTGGAATTATGACCAGATTTTTTTTTAAAGATGCGTTTACATGGTGAGTGTTTATCGTACATTAAATTCGGTTTCGTAGAAACACTTGTATTGTAACAGATTTCCAAGTGCACAATGAACACGGCCACCCTTAAGCTTTTAGTGACACCAAGTTTCACGGCCAAGCGTAGAGCAAATTTCAGAACCATCTCTGGCGACACTCTTTGATCATTGTGCGGCCAATGTTTTCACTCTATTCCTGAATATTTTAGGATGTCTTTCACCTCGGTGGGGTTTTATTTTTATTTGATTTTGAAGGAAACAAAGAATACATCCGGTGTAAGTTTTATGTCGTAAAAAAGTTCCCTGCAGTTAGCAGTGAGGTTATCCTGGATGTGTTTCAAATTCTTCTTTGGGGCTCCTGGTGCTGTGTAGCGTGCTGCGTGCCTTTCAATGCTGCGGATTTTTTAAAAATAGGAATTATTTTTTAATGCCATAGTTAAATTTATCGGAGGGACTTCAGCTAAAATGTCACTGGTAGGAAAGGATATAAAGTGTGAAAACGTTGACATTACTGTCCTCCCAGTAGATGTAGGAATGGAAGAGGGAGGTGATGTACCCTCAGTCTAGGGATTACTTATCTATAAGGTGCCAGAAAAAAAATGGTATGTCCTGGACAGAACGCCGTGACCCAAGTGCAGATGACCGTCTTGTTGGACGATACATTGGTTCTACCTGAAAGTAAATACTTTAAGGACACGTGTAGCTTGGTGAGTTTGCAATAACGACATCCTCATTTGGACATTGGCCAAAGCGTGTAGGACTTTGCATGTTGATGTTTTGAGCACAGTGGGAGTGGAGAGGGGCCTCAGCAGATGACTCACTTTCACTTTACATCTTGTCATCCCATAAGACTGAATCACAGGGCTACAGATGTTGTCATCTGTGATCAGTGTGAAAACCGGACCCAATCACGATGGGCCGCACACCACTAGATCTGGAAAAGTTAAGGGAGATGCGGATCACCCTTCGGATTTCACTTTCCGTGAAGTCGTCACCAGGGCACATCAGCTGAGCTCATGTGCCATAGGTGCCCATCATTCACTGTCCTTCACGTCCCACACTCCCCTTTCTTGCCGGACTTAGTGACCACCTTCCACCCGCCGCCCCAACCGGGGCTAATACGGTCGGGTGACCACCAACTCGATGACAGCACCCGGAACTCATCTGGTCCCTCTCAAGAGTTCCAATGAACTAATAATCAGACTGTTTCCCAGACTTGGGGTCGAAAACAGAGACTGGCCGAGTTCTCTGCAGGATTTGTATTGAGAGGTCATGAGGAGACTCTTAGGGCTAGAGTAGCCATGACAAGTCGAAAATGAGGTCGAAACCAAAAGGAAAAACCTGGAAGACAGAGACGAGGAGGCAGAAGCCGTGAGGGAAAATCACATGTCTTCTGAAAGAAGTGCCGTGTGTCTGGGGAAGGGGACAGGGTTCCGGTGGCTTTCTGGCCCCAGTTCAGCGGGTTTATGCAGTTCATCAGTGGCTGCTGACAACCTACCCAAGAGTCACTTGGCCATGTTACCCAACTAACAAAAACTTAACTTGGGCTTGAATGGCGATATGACCCGGCCAAGGAAAAGACCTTCTCTTGCCTCCCTTGCAGAGACAGGTGGCCTGTGACGTGGCTGTGATGGAGGAATGGTAGTGCAAGTTGTTCGGTGAGACCTCCAGGAAAACACCTCCGCAGGAAAGCCTACCTACCGCATGGGGACTTTTCTGCCATTATTCTTCCATCTGGCGTATTCGTGACGGCTGGAGCTCCAGGTGTGAGCACGAAGCAGAGGGAGAAGGGCTCCCTGAACCCTTGACCAGCCTCCAAACCATCGCCCACACTGCCTGTGTGTGAGTCCCGTTTGCTCAGATTTTCTCGTCAATGTGGCCAAGCCCAAACCATGACACCCACTCCTATTTCCTTGGGATTATTTGCACGGGTCCGCGTTTCTTTTAACCCAATGAGTAAAAGTAAATACAGTCTAAGTAGCCAACGCATTGGGAGGATGGGCTAAATGTTGGGAAATAGATAGAATTTAGTCAGACTCGCAGAAGTGGGAAGTTGAAACAAAAAAAAATGGTCGAGAGAAAGAAATAGCGAGACTTGTCACCAACAGGATATTGGGTTTCACCGCTGAAGTCCTAGGACGATTTTTAAGAAATCTTTACATTAAAGGCTCGAGATGAAGATTCAGGATGACACAATACCCTTCCCTCGTCTTCACGCCTCGAGTGTGTCCCGACTCCTCTGCTGAGATCCGGCTCTCCCAGGTACCTTGGTCCTCCGCACAACCTGTCTCACCGCCAGATGAGGCCACACGGGGTTTGACCGAATGCATGGCGTCTTAAAAGGAAGAGGTCCTCAAATACTACGGACTCCTCTATCTGTCCTATTTTGTTAAGATGTGGGCTTTCTAACTCGTAGAACGTCACCAGCAACACGCTTGGGGGGTGAGCACAGAGGAAACTCACAGAGCTACAGCAACAGACAAAAAGAAGGGGAAGAAAGTTGCAGATTAACAGGGAACCTGTAAAAAGTGAACAAACAGCTCAAAAGACGCATCGTTTTGTGTAACGACAGACGGCGTGACTCCAGCGGTCCTGAGCGTCTTAGTGTATTACGTATCGCATTACCAAAATCAGTGTTTATTATTTTTTTTGAAGTTTCTTTGTTTTGAGAAAGAGACAGCATGAGTGGGGAAGGGGGAGAGAGAAAGAGAGAGAGGGAGAATCCCAAGCAGGCACCCCGCTGTCAGCACAGAGCCCAAAATGGGGTTCCGACTCACAAACCGTGAGATCGTGACCTGAGCCGAAATCAAGGGTGGGACACTTAACCGACTGAGCCACCCAGCGCCCCCAAAACCAGTGTTTATAACAGTGATACTAAGTCATCAGGAAAAGCTTCAATCATGTTAACTTTGGACTATTGAACAAAGCAGGAAGGTAAGAAACTTCAAATATTTCTACTCAACATAATTTTATTTATTAAAAAAAAAACATTTTTCATGTTTATTTTTGAGAGAGAGAGGCAGAGAGCAAGCAGGGGAGGGGCAGAGAGAGACGGAGACACAGAATCCGAAGCAGCTCCAGGCTCTGAGCTGTCAGCACAGAGCCCAACGCGGGGCTTGAACTCATGAACCCCGAGATTGTGACCTGAGCCGAAGTCGGACACTTAACCAACTGAGCCACTCAGGCCTCTGTAAATCTGATTTTTCTCTTGGTCGACGTTATAGTAATGGGAATGGAGAAGGAAGGGAGGGGGCTATTTGAGAGAGATCCAGAGAACTCTTTTTTGTGACGTTTGATAGGTTAGTCATCAGAAAAAAGCATCTGTACAGAAATGTCCTTGGAGTAGAGTCACCTGGGGCGCCCCCGTTAATACCTGTGGGGCTGGCCCTGGTTCTCCGCCCCCTTCTCCTTCCATCTGTTCCCTGGACGCTGCCTTCCCTGTCACCCCTTCCCTGGAAGTGGAAGGGGCCAGCATGACCTGGGGAGCCCAGGCTCTGCAGCGTGAACCCCCTGGTTTCCAGGCCTGGGTCTGCCACTCTCTGCCACGTGTCCCTGGAGAAGTTACTTAACCACACTGTGCCTCCTTGTGCACTGGATGTTACACGAGAGCCCAAGCATAAGCCGTTGCGGGAGTAAATGAGACCCTCGGGTCACAGAAGGAACTCAGTAAGTAAAAAATACTGCCTTGGGGCTTGTCATCGTATGAGAACAGGGACCCTTCTGCCTTGTTGGGCCCGGCATCCCTGGAACCGGGCACAGGAGCCTGGGGGTAGCTTCCTAAAATGTGCATTGAATGATTGACCAAAAGTGAGATAATGAACTGGAAAGCTCTTGTTCCAGGGCTCTGGGGAAGCATCTTGATGGAGACACTGAGTGGCCAACCCTTTGGGAGTAAAGAAAAGTCCCCCCAGTGGTGACCACTCAGGATTTCAGATCAGAAACCTGTTCGGTTCTTGCAAAGGAACTGTGTGCAGAAAACAGACTGGCCTCGGTGACTTTCTCTCCAGTATTCTCCTCCCCTCGGGAGAGGAAGGGGGAGGATAGCACTTTGCTGATGTGACAGGAGACGCTTTCTGAGCGGATTTCAACCACAGTGTCCGGCAACGACCCACTTGAAGGGTGTCATTCACATGGATGAGAGATGGGATGATATGATGTCTTTTTTTTTTTAATTTTTTTTTTCAACGTTTTTATTTATTTTTGGGACAGAGAGAGACAGAGCATGAACGGGGGAGGGGCAGAGAGAGAGAGGGAGACACAGAATCGGAAACAGGCTCCAGGCTCCGAGCCATCAGCCCAGAGCCCGACGCGGGGCTCGAACTCACGGACCGCGAGATCGTGACCTGGCTGAAGTCGGACGCTTCACCGACTGCGCCACCCAGGCGCCCCATGATGTCTTAAAGACATCGTAGGGAAACAATTTAAGTAGTGAGACAAAACCCCACGGTCACTGCAGTAGGTCATAATTACCCCCACATCAGGATGGTCACTTTGACTTGCTCTATGGCTACAACAAGCTGTGGTTTCAGTCCGTTCTCTGCTCCTCAAGGAGCACGTAGGAAGGCACAGAGTAAGAGTTAGAAATGATCTTTCGGGGGCGTCCGAGTGGCTCGGTTGGGCGTCTGGTTCTCGATTTGGGTTCAGGTCATGATCCCAGGGTCGTGGGGTCAACCTGGGTATTGGGCTCTGGACTGAGAGTGGAGCTTGCTTGGGATTCTCTCTCTGTCCATGTCCGTCTGTCTCTCTCTCTCTGCCCCTTTCCCTACTTGAGCTCACTCTCTAAAAAAGGAAAAACAAAACAATAAGTGAAAATACATGATTTTTTGAGACATTGTGATTTCTAAAAATAAATCCATAGTCTCCGAACTGTAATAAGCCAGTGGTTGTTAGTTAGAAATGACCATGTACACGTCCCCGTTCACGTGGAGAAACTGTGTCTCAGTGCAGCAGTCCGGGAGAGGCTGAGAGGCCACTCAGCAGCTCCAGAATTGTGTGAGATCCTCTGAGGGATGGGGGAGCAGGGGGGAACAAGAGTGCTGTCTCTCTGTTCATTTTCTAGCTTACAAAAATGAAAAGATTTTCCTTTATTGACGTTTCATAATTGGATTAACAGCAGGGCCTGTATATAATTTTGAAAACAATATGTACGATGGGGGTAACTGCTCAAAAAATGTAGGCGCTAACATTGCACGATGAGACAAGGTTAGAGGCCTCTGTTCTGGAAAGAAGAGACGGCAAGTTATAAGGCAGGGCCCGGGGATGGAGAAGAGAGACTGACTTCCGGTGCTGTGGAGTCCCGAGGCCGAGGCTAGCTGCACGTATGAGGTACTTATGTCCCCCTCTGGTTCCCTGATTCTCATGCATAGATTGGTGGCCGACCTAGATCATATTTAAGGTTTCTTTCAGGTCTAACAAATAATACGATTTGTTCCTATTTATTGAGGCTCACAGTGCCTGTTTGGAGCCATCAGTATAGACCCAACCTCTCAGAGCTGGCAGGAAGTACTATCGAAGGGATAGGGCCAGACAGCCAGATGCTTTGCGGCCTGTGGACATCAGGAAAGGCAAGCCCTAACTGAGGTCGTCCACATTGACAACACTTCAAACACTCAGTGGACCGAACTAAGTGGTCATTGCCCCCTGTGTTTTATTGTTTGGAGGACAGGTAGTCTGTGGTTTTGAAGGCCCTGGTTACTCCGTTCCAAGATAGATCGTTTGTGTTCGAACTTTATAATCAGTTTTACAATTTTTACAATAATTTACAATTCTTTTTACCAGCCCAGCAAATACTCAAAATCAAGTTCGAGTTAACTCTTTGGGGTGGGGAGGAAAGTCTATTGCCATCTCATTTGACAAACTTCTTTAAGTGAGAAAATGTGAGCACAGTACAGCATTAATGCAGACACCATAACATTTAATGAAGCACAAATCTGGTTTGTAAACCTACCAAACAAATATCAAAAGTCACATACTCAAAAATACAGACTTCTGGGTGCATTTCACAAAATACTGATGCAGTTTGTTTGGAATGAGACCCAGAATCTATATTTTTCATCACGTTACCAGCCAATGCTGAGTCTCTTGGGTCACAGATCAGCTTCTGAGATCAACGGACCTTAAGTCAGTGAGGGGATCACACGAAAACCAAAATGGTTTTGTCACGCATTAGTGTCTCGGGTCACAGAGTAATTTCCGCGGCTGAGGTGAGGACGGGGCCCTGGCTGGAGGAGACAGGGAAGAGGTATGAGGTTCGGGGGCCACCTGGGAGAACAGGACTTTCTAGGCCGTGTGCATGTGGGGAGCCGAGGACTCTAAACTGGAAGCCATTCACTCTCTCTGGAGCCACAGCATGGAGGGATCATGGGGAGTTGGGGGAGGGGTGGGCAGCACAAAATCCATATGCTGGTGGAATCCTTGGTTTGGGTCTGGGATGGGGCAGTGCTTTGGGTCGATTTCCTGGCGTGTTTTTCAAAACCTTTTTTGTATTTATTTATTTTGGGGCGAGGGGCAGAGAGAGGGAGTCAGGGGATCCGAAGCGGGCTCTGCGCCGACAGCAGTGGGCCAGATTCGGGGCTCGAACTCACGAAGCATGAGATCGTGACCTGAGCTGAAGTCGGACGCTCAACCCACTGAGCCACCCGGGTGCCTGACTCTCCTGGTTTTTAAACTCATTTATGCCTCCTCACTCTGCCTGTGCTTCTTGCCTCCTATGGAGTCTTGTTGAGACCTGAGATCCACATTTCACACATGTGCCCGGAGAGTTGGGATAAACCAAACTATATGAAATCGACACCTTGGTTTTCCCATTGCTTACCCACTGAGTGGTGCTGCCATGGGGGTTAGGAGGAGGGTGGGCAGAATTGGGAAAAAAAAAAAAAAAAAAAACAGAAGGGGAAACCTATAAGTCTATGAACACTCAACATCGCTGACTATTTAACATAGTTCTGATGCTGACTTAACCTCTCCGTGCGTTTTCTCATCTGAAAGGTGGGGCAACAACCCTGGTATCATAAGGCACGGAAATAAAAATGATGGCGGTTTTTAAATAATAGGCAGATGGTAATGGTGCATTCGGATTTTTGCCCACCTATAAAATCAAGATCGTAATCTTTGCTTCCTAAGGGTGTTCTACTGGCTAATGAACATTGCAAAGCTTTCTGAGATGTACCAGCTGAAATTACCTGGCATTAAAACTGGCCTCTGATGGTCTGAAGCTGGGGACTAAGGCAGAGGGAAGAAAAAGGAGAAATCCAGTTTGGGGCTGACGATTTGTTCTACGTCTTAGCCTACAAAATAAAATACAAGATCGAGATGTGCTGCAAGAGATGACAAAGAATCAAACAGGGACGTTTCCCACATAATTACAGGGAGCAGATAACAACAACAACAACAACAACAACAACAACAACAACAACTAGCCCCCATGTAACGTTAGTGGAATCGTTACCTCCTGAACACAGTGGATCCTTGACATAAGAAGTCTCTGCAGCGGAACATGAGGGAGAGACAGGAAGGACAGGAGGAGATGGTCCGGCACATCCCGGGGGATTTATCGTGTGCCTGAGATGGAACGTGACAGTGAGTGGTGAAGTCTGTATGGTCCAGGGAGAAAGAGGAACAGAAAGCAGGAGTGCAGGTACATGGAGGCTGCTCCCCGGTGACCAGCCCAGACCTGAGCTGGAGCAGACAGAGGCTTAAGAAGCACGAAGGGCCAGATCGTTCATGCTACGGGCGAGGGTGGTGGAAAATCGTTCAGGGTAGAAGGCACAAGGGAAACTGCCCAGGTGCAGGAGGACGGTGGGCACCCGCCTCACAGAAACCCACATGAGTGGGATCACCAGGACCCCTCCCCACTGCCCGCCCACTTGCTCAAAGTGGTTTCTGCCTGGAACCTATACCGGCAGGAGCTGCGCAGTGGGCCCCAAAAGCGATCTGGGGGGTGGATACCAACGCAGAGCCCTGGAAGAATCACTTGGAGGCCGTGGAAGCAACACAGTACTAATCGGGGCCGCCATTGCCCAGTCAAACCCCACTTACAGAATTACTCTTTGAAGGCAGCTCCGTTAAGATTGGGAGGTATATTAGTCAGGATTCTCCAGGGAGGCAGAACCAGTGGGACGTATATATGCAAAGAGGGAAATGTATTGGAGTAGACCAATGGGATAAACTGAACGGAGTAGACCAGCAGGCTGGAGACTTGGGGAAGCGCTTCAGTTCGACTCCGAAGGATCAGGAAGGGCTAATGTTGCGGCTGAAGTCTGGAGACAGCCCATGGTGAATCCCTCCCTTGCTGAAGAGAGGTCGGTCTTCTTGTTTTCTTTTTTCTTTCTTTCTTTTTTTTTTTTAATATGAAATTTATTGTCAAATCGGTTTCCACACAACACCCAGGGCTCATCCCAACAGGTGTCCTCCTCAATGCCCGTCACCCACCCTCCCCTCCCTCCCACCCCCCATCAGCCCTCAGTTTGTTCTCAGTTTTTAAGAGTCTCTTATGCTTTGGCTCCCTCCCTCTCTAACTTTTTTTTTCCTTCCCCTCCCCCATGGTCTTCTGTTAAGTTTCTCAGGATCCACGTAAGAGTGAAAACATATGGCACCTGTCTTTCTCTGCCTGACTGATTTCACTTAGCGTAACCCTCTCCAGTTCCATCCGCGTTGCTACAAAAGGCCAGATTTCATTCTTTCTCGTTGCCACATGGTATTCCATTGTGTATATAAACCACAATTTCTTTATCTCTTTTTGTTTTCTTCATGCCCTTCGCCTGACTGGAGGAGACCCCTGCACAACTATGGAGAGCGACCTGCTCAACTTCAACGTTATAGTCTCATCCCCAAACACGTTCACACAAATAGCCAGGGTAAAGTTTGACCAAACATCAAGGTCCCGTGGCCCAGCCAAGTTGACCCAGAAAATGACGCATCAGAGAAGGGAAAAGCAGAGGGCTGCAACTGGCCTAAGGACAAGAATGTGAGCGGGATCTGCCTTCTCCATCTGGAGAAGTCGCCCCTCCGAGGCAGTCGGTGCTACGGACATTTCCCCGGCTACTTTCTGGACATGCTGTAACAACCTAAGGAACACCTTGTAGGACAAGGTAGGCCTTTTGTAAAACCCGAACTGCCTAACCTGGCATTCGAGGACTCTATGACCTGGTCCCAAACCATTTCCCCAAACCCAGTTAACTGACACGGGTCTGTCTTTGTTGCTTCGTTTTGCCCCTTGTCCTTCCTGTGTTTCTTCAGGGCCCCGTGGACAAGGCAGGGGGAACGTGCTGTGGGAAGGAGCCGGTGAGATCAGGATGCAGGACTTCAGAGGCACCAGTGAGATGACACGAAGTCACGTGCTCAGCCCTCACAGCGATCCCAGGAAGCAGGCGGTCCTCAGCGTTCCCATTCTGCAGATGATGATGCCGTCATGGGCGGCTCGCCTCACAGCCAGTGAAAGGCCAAACCGGGTGGGGTGAACCCACACAGTCTGGCTTCTGCTGACGGGACATCTGTCTCTGTCTCAACCTCCCCATGAATTTGGACAAGAAGTCACCTCTCGATTTTATAACATAGGGACTCAGGCTATCAAGGCTCTGGACTCTATCCTTTCTGTGAAGCTCTCCGTGGTGGGCTTTGTTATACTCTCAATATCTCCTCCCCTCCACTAGGTAGTTCTGACCGCTGGCCCCTTCACGCCCCTTCCCTCCACACATCGTGGGGCCGGGATTTGGCTCTTACCGGTATTGTCAACATAACACCATCTGTTGGCTACAGGACTGGTCAGAGATGGGCAGATGGTCAAACTCAGGCCAACGAAAGAGGCTCGCTCGCCCCTTCTGGATGGTAACGTGAAAAGTTCTGAAGCCCGGAGTGGCTGCATCCATCTGGCCATCAGAGGGAAAGCCAGACTGAAGCTAACCATGATGTCATAAGCGGCAAAGCCGAGAAACGCAAATATGGGTTGCTGTTGTCAGGCCTTTAGGGCAGACAGACCGGGAACCACCTTCCCTGCGGATGTCTCCGGTGAGCCTGGAAACCTGGCTCACGGTTCAGCCAATTCCAGTTGGATCTGCATTCCAATAGTGAGAGCATTCCAAGAGGCTCTCTTGGGATCTCTCAACCGGTGGCGATCTCCCTTTTCCTTAGAGCACCGTTAACTGCTTAACTCACTGCTAATTTGACACAGTCACATGTCTGCCCCTTCGTGTTTAAGGTAAGGTATTAGGTGTTTCCTTTCAGATTTATGCCTTAATTCCTCATCCAGATTGTAAACTAAGGTCTTTGACATCTTCCAAGAATCCATAATGGTAGTTCGTTACTAAGTGTTTACAAGACTGCATTTGGGAGGACCAAAGCAGGAGGCATCACAATCCCAGACTTTAGCCTCTACTACAAAGCTGTCATCATCAAGACAGCATGGTATTGGCACAAAAACAGACACGTAGAGCAATGGAATAGAATAGAAACCCCAGAACTAGACCCGCAAACGTATGGCCAACTAATCTTTGACAAAGCAGGAAAGAACAGCCAATGGAAAAAAGACAGTCTCTTTAACAAATGGTGCTGGGAGAACTGGACAGCAACATGCAGAAGGTTGAAACTAGACCACTTTCTCACACCATTCACAAAAATAAACTCAAAATGGATAAAGGACCTGAATGTGAGACAGGAAACCATCAAAACCCTAGAGGAGAAAGCAGGAAAAGACCTCTCTGACCTCAGCCGCAGCAATTTCTTACTTGACACATCCCCAAAGGCAAGGGAATTGAAAGCAAAAATGAACTACTGGGACCTTATGAAGATAAAAAGCTTCTGCACAGCAAAGGAAACAATCAACAAAACTAACAGGCAACCAAAGGAATGGGAAAAGATATTTGCAAATGACATATCGGACAAAGGGCTAGTATCCAAAATCTATAAAGAGCTCACCGAACTCCACACCCGAAAAACAAATAACCCAGTGAAGAAATGGGCAGAAAACATGAATAGACACTTCTCTAAAGAAGACATCCAGATGGCCAACAGGCACATGAAAAGATGCTCAACGTCGCTCCTCCTCAGGGAAATGCAAATCAAAACCACACTCAGATATCACCTCACACTAGTCAGAGTGGCCAAAATGAACAAATCAGGAGACTATAGATGCTGGAGAGGATGTGGAGAAACGGGAACCCTCTTGCACTATTGGTGGGAATGCAAACTGGTGCAGCCGCTCTGGAAAACAGTGTGGAGGTTCCTCAAAAAATTAAAAATAGATCTACCCTATGACCCAGCAAGAGCACTGCTAGGAATTTACCCAAGGGATACAGGAGTACTGATGCATAGGGACACTTGTACCCCAATGTTTATAGCAGCACTCTCAACAATAGCCAAATTATGGTAAGAGCCTAAATGTCCATCAACTGAGGAATGGATAAAGAAATTGTGGTTTATATACACAATGGAGTACTACGTGGCAATGAGAAAGAACGAAATATGGCCCTTTGTAGCAACGTGGACGGAACTGGAGAGTGTGATGCTAAGTGAAATAAGCCATACAGAGAAAGGCAGATACCATATGGTTTCACTCTTATGTGGATCCTGAGAAACTTAACAGAAACCCATGGGGGAGGGGAAGGAAAAAAAAAAGAGGTTAGAGTGGAAGAGAGCCAAAGCATAAGAGACTCTTAAAAACTGAGAACAAACTGAGGGTTGATGGGGGGAGGAGGGGGAGGGTGGGTGATGGGGAGTGAGGAGGGCACCTTTAGGGATGAGCACTGGGTGTTGTATGGAAACGAATTTGACAATAAACTTCATATATTGAAATAAATAAATAAACCAAATTTCTCTCACACACACAAAACAAAACAGAAGAATGCATTTGGGGACCACATAACATAATCACAGTGTCTTTACCTAAAAGTGTCTAGGGTAGCAATCCAAGAGGAACGGGGCAGTGACGGCTTTGATGTGTGGGGTCTGGGAATTCAGATATTCCAGGTGTCGTGATGCCCTGGTTTCTCTGCAACTGAGGAGTTTTCCAGGACATAGGACTTTCGAGTTTCAACGTCAGAAAGCCCCAGGCACACCAGGATAATCTGATCCCCATTGGCACTGCTGAACCTTCTTCATTCGATCCAACTGCAAGGACTAGAGGGGTGTGAACACGTCAACAGTTGTTCGAACAGAATCTCACGATTAGAAATGCAGTCTCCGGCCATCCAGAGTTGTCTTGGGCCAGGTTTGCCGGTAACAGTAATATATATTATTAAATTATTTATAACCTCCCCTTTTTTTTTAAATGCCCCCACCTTTGCAAAACTGGAATTATTTAATCTTACAGAAGAAGCGTCATCGCCTGCCTTGCCCAAGGCAGCACAGATAATCAGGTGGTAGCTACAGTCCCGAAACCTCCAACTTCTCCTGGGAGAGCGTGTCCCCGTCACTGTGCTCTAATCGATAACCCAGCCGTTGTAATTAGGTTACTTCCTTCTTTAAAACTTTCTGTGGCTGTCGTATTTTTCTGCACTTGTGACTCGAGTTCTTAGCAAGCATGTGTGGGATAAGTGGATGAGCTGAGAGATGCTGGATCTCCCCTCTTAGTTACACAGCAGCAAATCCCCAAGGAAAAACAGGGCTTGGGTTTGTGTGGTGTCTGAGAGGAACCTCTACGGAGTGTCTTACAGATGGCTAAGGGATGAATGCTGTGGGGGGTGTGATTATTAATGATTACTAATGATGTGATGTGACTACTAATGGGCAGCCACAGCTCTTTGTTTTGTAGGAAAGGCCAGTCAACAACTTTTAGACAAAATACAGGGGACTCGGGCGTGGTTAATGTCATGTCGACCTGAAGGCAATAACAGATGCCCAGAGAGCTGGTAAAAGGTTTCGTGGTGCGTGTGGAAGGGCGTTTCTGGAACAGATTAACATGTGAGTCAGTAGACTGAGTAGAGGAGACCGCTGGCACCAAGGTCTTGAGGGTCCCTTTAGAATAAAGCGGTGAGGACAGGTCGGATTCCTCTCTGCCTGACCTGGTGAGCTGGGATGTCCATCATCTCCTGCCCTCAGACCTCGGAGTTCTTCGTTCTTGGGTCTTTGGCGGAAGTGGGGGGGGGGGTCCATCCTGGGGCCCTGGCCCGGGGGGGGATGGTGCTGACCCCAGTGGCTTCCTGGTTCTCAAGGCTTCTGCCTTGGAATGAATTAAACGGCCTGGTTCTCCAGCGTGCAAATAGCGGATCACGGCATTCTGAACCTCCGTAACTGCATGAGCCAGCTCCCATGTTGAATCTCCCCTTATCTATTTCTTTTTTTTTTTTTTTTTCAAAGGTTTATTAATTTTTGGACAAAAAAAGGAAGGAGCATGAACGGGGGAGGGGCAGAGAGAGAGGGAGACACAGAATCGGAAACAGGCTCCAGGCTCTGAGCTCTCAGCACAGAGCCCGACACGGGGCTCGAACTCACGGACCGCGAGATCGTGACCTGGCTGAAGTCGGACGCCCAACCGACTGCGCCACCCAGGCGCCCCTCCCCTTATCTATTTCTATATATCCTGTTGGTTCTGCTTCTCTGGGGAGCCCTGACTCATGGAGACCCCCGACTAGTGAAGACCCCCATTCCTATTTCCAAACCCTAAATATCAAGAACGACCTTTGTCCTACTTCCAACTAATTCAATTCTTGAAAATGCCAAACTATGTAAAATACGTTATTTGGAAAATAATCAGCGAATTATATTAATTACTAAGAAAAAACCATTTGGTAAATTTTTTTAGTAGTTGAAGCTTGATCTTTTTTTTTTTTTTTTTCCTCCTTTCTGAGAAATAAGGCCCCAGATAGGCTAAGAAAACAATTATGGCTCTATTCCAGCGATGGGCAGTGGTTCTATTAGCTTTGGGGTTTTTCTTTTTCTTTTTTGTTGGTTATTTTTCTTTTGGTTTGTAAAGGCCTCTAATAATCCTCAGAATGAAAGATACCATGTAATGAGTCTTATTATTATATTTAATACATTTTGTAGTTATTATTTTAAAAAGGAAACATGTAAAAATCATTTATTTCATTTGCTACATGGAGAAGTATTAGCATATTAACATAGCCGTAAAGTTACCATGCCATAGACAGAAAATTCGTATTGCATATGTAATGTGGGTAAGTAATGAGGTAAGAAAATATGAGGGTTTATGAGAGAAAAATAAAAATATTCATGGTTGCCCACATCATTCCACTGGAACTTCTCTAATTCTTCTACAAAAAGTCATAAGACGTAGCAGACACTAAGTGCTGAGTAATGGCCTCACACCAAATGTGATTCTTGCTACTCTTGAAATAGTTGGTTTTCCCATGAGCAAGATTCAAAAAATGCTAATAAAATATTTACCAGCTATTACTTTTCTTGACCTCTTCGTGGAGTTCACTAATGGACTCAGGCTTCCTAGACGGAACGTTCTATGTATTACTCTAGCCAGTAGCCCTCCTGTATGGTGTATCTGTGGTACTTTCTGAACTCTAAGGTCCCGTGCTTTTCAAGGTCGCACGTGGTCGTGAACCCGCTGTACTGTCATGTCCCAAACATCCCAGGCAGCCAGGGGTCCTAGGTGCAAGCATTAGGAGTCGGCTCTGGTTAACAGAAAACAAGTGATTGGAAATAGAATCTTCTGGAAGGCTGCAGACCCTGGTCCGGAACCAGGCAGAAACAAGGACGGCTACATGTCAGCACCTTGCCCCCAAAGCCCCTCCACAAAAGCCATCCAGTGGGGCCTTCTGTGCTGCTTCAGGGGAACACGAGGTTTCTCAACCCTCTTCATCTCTGTCAGTGCTCCGTGTGGGACACTGACCCTGTCCCTGTGGCTGTGACTCCCCCAGAAATGCAACATCACCATCACCATGGGGATTTCCCCACATTTCTGGATCCAAGTTCTAGTTCTCTGGGAACATGTGTTCTGGTCTTTTTTAGCTTTGACAGTGAGAGGCAGCCACACGTATGAGGTGGGGAGTTTCGTAAGGGGGGAAATGGATTCTGACGCAGGGAGAAATTGAAAGGACAAATAGAGAAATGTCACACGTGTATGCTTGCACACACACGAGGTTACAGACAGATAATCACGCTGGTGTTGGACAGGCTTTTGTGTCAGTTTTATTCTGAGCCTGCAAAAGAACGGGGGAACTCTTCCTTCCGCACGGTCTAGAAAGGTTTTGACTAACACCAGCGATCTCCCATGAAACTCTTTTATTATTTGAGGTGGCTTGAGAGGAAGGAAATAGAGTTAACGCCAATTTGTTTTGCTATCTTTCATACGCATTCAGTAGAAAGATTTTGAAATACAGGAACTCATAAAATAGAGAATGAAAAACACAATTCTCTCAGTATCAGCCACTGCTAAATACGGATACATTTCTTATTCTCTGTACACACACAAATACATATACACACTATTTTACGCAACTCGCGGCATGCTAAATATTGGTTGGTATCCGTTGTTTTTTCTCATTTAATATTACAGCATCGGCTGTTGATACTATTAATGTTTCTTTTTTTTTTAATTTTTTTAATGTTTATGTATTTTTGAGACAGGGAGAGACAGAGCATGAACGGGGGAGGGTCAGAGAGAGAGGGAGACACAGAATCTGAAACAGGCTCCAGGCTCTGAGCTCTCAGCACAGAGCCCGACGCGGGGCTCGAACGCACGGACCGCGAGATCGTGACCTGAGCCGAAGTCGGACGCTTAACCCCCTGAGCCACCCAGGCGCCCTACTGTGAATTTTTCAAGAATGATTTCAAAAGAGTAATGTAGTATGTTTATCCTATGATTTAATTAACTTTTCCTCTATTGCTAGACATGTGGACCTGGATTTTACAGAGAGCTCTTTTTCAATGAGATTCCCCCAGAATGGTGTGGGGAGACTGACTTCGGGGGGGCTGGGTCTGCCGGCCCCCGGGAAGCACCTGTGCCCCCACCAACTTGCTTGCTTCGGCTTCTCTCCTACACTTTGACACTTGGCCCCACACACTCTCTGTTCCACGTATAATTGATCAAATCATTGATTTAGTTCTTCACCAGGTTAGGAGGAAAACAACAATAAAAAAGGATAGGTAAAAAGTGCAGTGTATTTGGGGAAGACAGATATTCACTGTGAGGCCCCGAAAAGACTTTGCGGGTTCCCCTTACAGTGAGAAAGTTCGAGGTGGGGCACTGGTGTAATTTGGCCCACGCAGCGGGGCTTCAGGCCATCTAGGAACTGGGGAGGTCTCCTCCTGGGTGGGATCAAACCTACGTGTGTCGAGATTTGTTTTCACTTCCAGTTCCGCCCCTGGCAACTCTCTAACAGGGCCCTGAGTGTCTCCGGGCCGTGACACCTTCTCTGTGAAAAGCAGGCCCTGAGAAAGGACCTGTGTGTGAACCCGCTGGGTGTGACAGCCACAAACGCCCATTTGGGGTGCTGGCTCTGAACGCCAGGCCCAAGGCCTCCGAGTGGCCTCGTCCGGGCATAACCCCTCCGGTACACCAGTCTGTGACGAATCAGAACCACAAATCGGAAATAACTGGTTGCACGCCCATTAGTCAAAAACGTGGTTTTCAACATTTTGGGGGACTGACGTGCCTACGAACCCCGAAACAAATTCAGACCGGAAGGTGGGTTGGTACTGATAGCGGAGTTCATTGACAGGCGTCCTCCGGGGAAGATATTTCTCTCCCCTCGCTGTTTGGGGACCCCAAACAGGAACCGGAAAGAGGGCCCTGAGCCTCTCTCCGCTGCTCGCCCAGGCCTGACACAACTCTGTCCCTCGTTCCGGTGACTCACAGACGGCTTCCTCAGGGCCTCCATCTGCGAAAGAGTCTCCCAGTCTTGTCTCCGTCAGCCAATGCGTTTTTATCGTGGACCTCCCGGTGGCAAGGCCTGAATTAGGTTCTGGAAAACAGCAGATTCCCACGGAGCGAGCAGAGGAGAAACTGAGGTAAACAGATAAGCGTATACGGACCAGGGAGGACACTTTAAGTTGGGGGTTACAGAGAAGCTGGTGAGAGGGGGGACCAGCTTCGGTGGAAGACAGAGCACGGCCAGGCCAGGTGAGGTCTCTGGGGCCTCGGGGGTTCTGGAGCCTGGGGAACAGTAAGCACCCAGGTGCTGAGGTGACGGCACCTGGGGTCACCAGATCAGAAATGACAGATCCGGAGGCAGGATGCGGAGACACATGAACCACAGCCACAAAAAGGCACTGAGACACGTCAGAGGCAGACTTCAGAGGCCAGCCAGGACAGTGCTTTAGAGACATCTCGTGCCGGCCCAGGTTGTCCACACCCCCTGTGTCCCTCTGAAGGGACCCTCAAAGGGTACACAGCCCGGCAGACGGTTCGTGTCTGACACTAAGGCTGAGATGCTAACATGAGTGTATGTGTCTCTTCGGGACTTGATCATTTCAATCCCCAAAGCACGCACTCACCTGGACGACACTGTGAGACACGGCCAACTTCGGGAGAACAGAGGCGGGTTATTTCACACCGCCAGCTCCCCGAGCCCGCGGTCTAGCTCGAGAGGAACACGTGTGACCGTGCCGGTTTTGAGAACACGCGGAAACGCTCTGAGTGCCTTAGAAAGCTCTCTATCCACGACAGTTCCCCTTATGTTTAAACTACTTAGCGCAAAAGGGATGCTCTCAAGTTGCTAGAAGATTCGCTGACACGCATTATTGTTCCCAACAAAGCCAGCTAAAGAGGTGTGTTTAGACGTGCATACAGATACTCGTGCACGTAAACCAATGATTAGACAGCATGTTAATGGTTTCCGAGCAGCGTCCCCAGACCGATAAAATGCATTCTAATAGTCAACAATGTGATTACATTTTTGCCCGTTACCGAGAACAGGTGTCTTCAAACTTCTCAAAGCTCCAGATCTGGCAGGCAGGTTGGCCTTTGGAACATGCCTGGGTCCGCTCCCAGGGTCAGGCAGCCCCGCCTTGCCCAGCACCCAGCGTGCCCTTGTGTTCCGAGGAGAAGGAGGTAGGAAGTTCAAGTTAAGCGCCTTGGGGGAGGGGCCTCAGGGGGAGCTGAGGACCTGCCAGTGCCTGGCAAACAACTTGCCCTTTGTAAGTGACTTGGCCACTCCTTCCTCTGAGAGGTGGAGTCTGCTCTGTCGCCCCTTGACCTGGCCTGACATCGGGAATAGAATGCAGTGGAAATGATGTTGTGCCATGAGCCTGGCCTCAGAAGACCGTGTGTGACTCTGCTTATACCCTGGAAATGTGGCGCAGTCACCACATGAGCAAGCCCCCAGCTCAGGGGGCTGAGATAGCACACACCCCACGGTCAGGCCCACCCGTGGGTCCTCTCTGAGGCCCCGCATAGACAAGAGGGCAGCCAGGATCACCGGCATTGACTCACAGCCGACCCAGGACCCTCGCACACCTGGGAAGGAGCCCAGCAGAGAGGAGAAAAGTCACCCGGCTGAGCCCAGGCTGAACTGGTGACCTGCCCAGCCAAGGGCCAGGTCAACGGTGGTGGCTTGAGGCCACCAAGTTCTAGAGCGGCCTCCGTTCTGAAATACGCCTGTGTCTCTGATCATATCTACACCCACGTAGGTACCAGAGGACGGGGCGAAAAGAAGAATAACGTTCAATAGACACACAGGTAGAGACTTGCAGAAAATAAAAATCGTTACAGGCAGTGAAACCAGCAGACGTATAAATCTTGTCCCTGTGACTCTCTTAACAATTATTTCAAAAATACGCATCCCTTCAAGTTCACCATCGGAACACCTGTGCGACTGGGAGAACTCGGGAGACAGTCAGTGTGTCTGGTTTCAGGCCCCAAGGTTGGGAACGAACACAATGATGGTATGGCTTGATACGGCTTTACGCAGCACTTTCCTGTATGTTACTCTGTTTTACTGCTTAATATATATATATATATTTTTTTTTTAAGTGTATTTATTTATTTTGAGAGTGACAGAGGTGGCACGAGTGGGAGAGGGGCAGAGAGAGGGAGAGAGAGAATCCCTAGCAGGCTCCACACTCAGCACAGAGCCGGATGTGGAGCTCGAACCCCCGGACTGTGAGATCATGACCTGAGCCGAAACCAAGAGCCGGATGCTTAAACGACTGAGCCACCCAGGCGCCCATACTCTATTTTTGATAAAGCGTACCTATGAGGTAAAGAGGAGCTTGACTCGGCATCGCAATTTTTCTGACGCTCAGAGTTTTGCGCAGTTTGCCAGGTAGCACGGAGTCCGCACGTCGGGGCCAGGACTCACCCCGCAGAGCTCCTCTGGGGAACCCTGGGCGCATTCTCCTGCCTCCTGCTGGCAAGTCCTCTAGCACGGGTGGGCTACAGGCCAGGTTTTGCTCTGTCACCGGTGTTGTTGCTGCCCTGACTGTTAACCTCGATTCTGTCTCCTCCCCTTCCGGATTAGTGTCATCCCTCATTTGCAGGAAGTCCGCTCAAGACTGCCTAGTCCTTCATCACTAACCTGGAGCTGCCCTTCTAGGATGGGTTGAGATTCAGTCTGTAATCAGACCGTAACATCAGGTGATGAAAAGAAAAAAATATATATTGGAAACAAATAAAGTTTATCATCTTCTTACTAAACCCGACTCACGTTAACGACACACAGATGTACAAAACCCCTACGAGCACTACCTAAATCATGATTTTCAGGCATAAGCAACTGGTATGTATTATGGGTGGAATTGTACCCACCCCAACGAACTATGCTGAAACCCTCACATGTAGGATTAGCCTGTAGGAACTACCTTGGGGCACGATCTTATTTTGAAGTAGGGTCATCACAGATGGGATTACTTAACACAGGCTCACACTGGAGTGGGGTGAACCCCTAACCCAATATCACTAATCTCCTCATAAGAAGGGACATTTGGACACAGACATAGGCGCAGAAGGAACATCCTGTGAAGATAAAGACAGAGGTTAGGGCGAAGCTTCGACAAGCCAAGAACGCCGAGGATTGCCAGCCAGCCACCGATGCCACCAGAGAGGCTGGCACAGACTTCTCCATCACAATCCCAGAAGCAACCAGCCATGCCGACGACCTTGATCTTGGACTTCTGGCCTCCGGAACTGTGTGACAGGACGAATTTTGTTTGCTTAAGCCTCCTCCCCGCCCCTCCGTCCTCAGGTTTGTCCGGCCGCCCAGCAGCTGACACGGAGTGCTCACGCGTGTGTGCCATTGTTATTGAAAATGGCACAATTCCAGTTGAGTGTGTCCAACTGCTCCCCTCCTCCTTCTCCCAAGTCCCACAGAAATAGCAGTGAATTTGTACATAGGGAATTCATCCATAATTATGTTAGGAACGTTGCAAGAAGACTCGTTACTGGGTCGGGGACTGTTTTAGAAAACCACATTTTTAGAAAACCAAAAAGGAGACATTTTGAGACTCAGCATGACGGGAGGGGGGGCTGCACCCGAGGACACACCTACAAGTCTGTGGGGCACACGCTTCCTTGCTAACCAGAGAACCAGCGTTGTCCCGTGAGCAGCTTCTAGGCTCGGAAGGGCTTGAAAATCTGCGACGCGGAGAGAAGCTGTGTGTGCCCAACATCAAATAGCAGCGCCTGTCATAGCCCGGAAGTGTCTTAAGACCCAGAGGCTGAATGACAACGTGGACTAGTGTTGGAAGGCAGCCCTTTCTGCCACCTGCACGGCCCTGCCCCGCCCACCCCGCCCCCCAGATGATTTCTCTCTGCAGTGACTGCTAGAATGTCTGAAGGTACCGTCTGTAGATGCTCGGAGAGGAAGACACACCGAGGTGGGGTGGCGGCGACTGAGTGGAGACCGCCTCCTCCCTTGACTGCCTCCCCCTCAAACTTGGCATCAGCCAGAGAGAGGCAGGGTCTTCACCCGGAACACATCATCTCAAGGAGTGAAAACGTGGCCGCAGGCGTCGCATCTCTGACGGTACCTACGATACCTACCGTGTCACCAAAACCAGCATTGCCGGACGTGTTTTTCCCTCTTGTGGACGTGAGGAGGGCAACTCTTCAAGCATACGATTCTAGTTGAGTTCATTTCAAATGTTTCTACGTTGTTCTACAACGTTAGCTGACATGAACGAAAGAGGAGGCTCTCGGTTTCGTTTGGATCTCAGCTTCCAAGTCCGGGGCCCAGAATTTTCAGGAAATAGCCAATGAACGAGGGACCTTGATGAGAGTCTTCTGCCGAGGAAAATCGGCAAAATCGGCGGGATAGCCCAAGTTATGTTGTGATGATAAACCAAAAAAACAAGCAAAAGAAAACAAACAAAAAACCCAGATTCGCGGGGGCTGGAAACAGCAAGGTCCATCTCCCCCCTCGTCACACCAGCCAGGGCCACTACCCCACACGTCACTCCAGGCCCCCAGCGTCCCGCCGGTCGACACGAACTGGCATCCTCCTGCATATCATTGGCTGAAACTAGTCACACGGCCCCAGGTGACCACAGAGATCCAGGAAGGAAGTCTTTCACCGGGAGGTCCAAAGCTGCACACGTACTAAGAAACATTCACAACTAACACATGGTTTAGATCATTCTTATTTCATGAAATGAAAAGTTGTGATGAACACCCACATCGTGTAATACTAATAAGCAAGTGAGATTATATAAAGCTGTTTATTTCCATGCAAACATTATCATTCTCCCTCTCTCTCTCTCTCTTTTATAATTTTCCCCCAAAACTGAACACAGTTTTTATAGCAAGCATCTACTTGGCCCAATGGCAGAAACTGACGATTAGACAATTGGGTCAATTTAGTCAAATAGATGGGTTTTGTTTTGTTTTTTTTTTTTTTTTTTTTTTAGCTCAGGGTTTTGTGTACATTACAACGAGGAATCGGCTTCCATGGCCAAAGGCTAGGACTTCCTCTGGAAGCTACGCCTGGCCACATGGCTATTCCCTGAAATGTGCACCGTACTCCCTGGCTGGAGGTCTCGAGTTGACGCGCCTGGCCGTCGCTGGAGTGTAGGAGCCCTCATCCCGGTTGGGTCGTCCGGGTCGGGCGTCCTTCTCAGCCACGTGGAAGGAAAGGCCAACTGAAATCTGTCTTTGGTAAACAGGACGTGCTCCCGAAGGCCGGCGGTGGTGTG
The DNA here is from genome assembly GCF_014898765.1 of Herpailurus yagouaroundi. Taxonomy (NCBI): domain Eukaryota; kingdom Metazoa; phylum Chordata; class Mammalia; order Carnivora; family Felidae; genus Herpailurus; species Herpailurus yagouaroundi. The sequence goes on from NW_024412419.1 coordinate 3,913,767, forward strand.
AGCCTCTCTGCCCAGCCCCGCTTCCCTGTGGCGCTCACTCTTGCTGGTTCTTACGGGGAGGCATTTTGCACCTCGCTGACTCTCAGCCTCTTTGATGGGGTGAGGGGCCTGGGGAGTGAGCTGGGAGTGAGTGGGTGGCTCAGATCCGCTGGCAGTGGTGACGCTAACTCAGCAAGGGTCCACACAGGCGTAGCCTGCACACGGAAATGCCAAGAGGTGGCCGCTCGCATTCCTTTTCCACATTTCTTTTTTATAGCCACTCTACTCTAAAGACGGTAGAGGTTAATATCTAATTTAAACGGAGAGGGTGGTGAGACCAAAAGGCATCGCATCGATGCGTCGATCAATATTTTAAAATACTGCCGAGACACCCACATAGACTTGTCCAGGTAAACGTGCCACCTCAATAGACGTTGTCCCAGTGTGACGATTGCCAACTCCTGGGTTTCTCTAGACCTAAGATCACATCTCTCTCTAGCTGTTTACCAGTTGTTTCAGATTAGGCAAAACAGTTCACCTGTGTGAGCCTTATTTTCCTCGAATGTTTGGTGTAGACCAGTGTCGGCGTAGAATAGACACTCGGTAAATGGTAGTCCTCGCTACTGCTATTAAATTCATTATTGTGGGGCGCCTGGGTGGCTCAGTGGGTTAAGCGTCCGACTTCGGCTCAGGTCATGATCTCTCGGTCCGTGAGCTCGAGCCCCATGTCGGGCTCTGTGCCGACAGCTTGGAGTCTGGAGCCTGTTTCAGATTCTGTGTCTCCCCCTGTCTCTGACCCTCCCCCGTTCGTGCTCTGTCTCTCTCTGTCTCAAAAATAAATAAACGTTAAGAAAAAAAAATTTTTTTTAATTCATTATTAATTAATGGTAGGAGGCTCTAGAAGCGATCCGGCACAATGAAGGATGGGAAATTGAGTTGTATCTCATCCGTGCTTTATGAGTGAAATGTAACATAGATTAATTCAGGAAAATCAGTGGTCACAAAGTTTTTCTGTATTAATATAATCATATCTACAGAAAATTATTGGCGCGATATGATATCTGGGATTTGTTTCAAAAACTCCAGTAGATCAGTTATTAATGTAACACGATGGCCGGGAAGTATTGATTGTCAAAATGGGATAATGGAAACCTGGGCTCATCGTGTTCTATTTTCATATATGTTTGAAATTTTCTACTATATATTTTTTAATCGTTGGTATGCATAACATATCTGAAGCCACCCAGACAAGGTGATTTTACATTTATGGGTATGCTGAATCAAATCACTTTTATAAAAAGATACCCCTTTAATTAATCGTCCCCTTCCCACATGGTGACATCTCATGAAATTTCCATAGAATTTGAAGGTCCCCCAAGGGAAAGATATATTAAAGGTGACCTCATTAGATAAGATACAGGACAATGATCAGTTTAAAAAGATTATTTGTTTGTCAAAGTCTAATGGATTTTAGACTCACATATGATATTAGATTTATTAGATTTATAATTCAAAAAATATAATGTACCACATTCGTTAGACATATTTAGTAGAATATAGCTGTTCCATTAGAATGTGTCTTGAACCCCTAACAGGCCAGTCGTTCTATGAAATTCTTGATGGACATTATCTCGTACTGTTCCACAATGTTCTTCCATGGGTAGAATGGAGACGTCCCCATTTTACTGGTAAGTAAACCAAGGCACAGAAAAGTGAAGTAACCTGCTTGAGGAAATTCAGCGAGTAAATGAAGTCACCGTAGCCAGGTCTCTCTGGCCCAAAGCCCTCGACTCTCTTGTGCGCTCTTACTTGGCCAACACTGCTGTTCATTTAACACCTAGAAGGCGTCCTTCAATATAAAGCCATGAATGAGATCATCCAATTAGGTCAACACTGAGAATAACGCCTCAAAATCAGATTCCGCCTGTTACGGGGAGAGTGTGATGTCTGGCTGGTGTCCGAGGCTGCCAGGCCCCGGGTGTGACATCAGTGGGCAGTGCCTGGGGCTCATTTGAAGCCCCCCCCCCATTCTGGCCTGAGGGCACCTGCTTCCAGGCAAAGGTGAGGCCCAAGCCCAAGGGCTCTTGACCCTCGAAGCTGTCCACACTGGGGTTTTGTGCAAAAGCCGCCTCGCCTGTTCTCAGAGAGGCCTGCAGTGACAGCTCAACCCCAGAGGGTTTCCTGCTGACCTCGGTGACCAACCTGTTTGCCCTTCGGAGGGAATGTTAACTCTTGGACTTTGCCCCTCTGCAACCGCATTTATCACTCGTGTTTATGTGTTTATACAACTGCTTACATTGATTGCTGGGTTCGTGGCCCCTCTGTTTACGCAGCTCTGGGGAGGCCGGACCCCAGCCCCATGAATCCCAATGCTCCCTGCACCCTGGCGATGACTATCAGAGGGTTGGTGCTCAGCAAAACAAACGTTTGTTGCATCCGATCCTTGTGTCTCTCCTCTGTGTTAAACCCCTTCGGCTCATCTACCTAAACTGTGTGTAATCCTATTGGTTGTAGCCAAAGCTCATTAATAAATGCACCAACTATTTTGTTTTTAAGTGGTGCTGTTTACACAGTCGGTCCGAGGAAGAAATGCATCTGGCGAACGTAGAGTGTGCGTTTGCGTGCGCACCGTACTCTCCCGAAGTTTGGGAGGCCTTGCTCTGCTCCAGGTCAACCACCAGCTCACTCTGCAGCCCCCGGCTAATCACAGAGCAGCACAGGGCCCCAGCCTCCTTATCTGCGGTTATTTGCCTGCAGAGATTAAGAGCTCAGCCTCTGCGCCGAGGAAGACGAATCTGAGTTTGCACAGAGGCTACGCGAACTACTTAGCTCTTGGGCAGGATATTTAGATTCCCTCCGCCTCAGTTTCCTTATCTGTGAAAAGGGACTGGCAGTGCCTGTCTCAGCAGGTTCTCCTGAGGATTAGAGAAGACGATGCCCACAGAGCATGCGCTTCGCCCAATGCCTGGAGCATAATCACTGTTTTCCAAGTGTGGGTTTTTCTCACTACTCTGATCCCAGGCCTTGCAGAAGCTCGAACGAGACGATGCAGGTGTCCCTGAGTCTTAAAAGGGAAAAGGTATTCATATACATGGAAACAGTCTTCCTCCCGGGCCCCCACATTTACTCCATCTTAGCTGGGCCTAAGGTCCTGCCGTGATGGGGCTGGCACCCGTCTTTTCCAGAAGAACAGAGTGGCTGAAGCAATCCATCAGCTTGACAAAGGACGATGACGCTCACCCAGTGACTGGGGAAAGAAGTGATGGGTCATCTTTTCACACACACACACACACACACCCCATTTTGAAGTCTTTTGCGTTGATATTTGAGTCTTACAACTCACTTCCCACTACCCCCGCCCCCGGGGGGGGGGGGCGGGGACCTTCAATCCTTGCATATTTTATAGCATTTCTCCTTCATAGGCATCAAGAGGAGATCCCTGTTCACGGCAGGAACGGTCGGGTCAGTCCAGGAACCCAGAGACGTAAAGCAGCAACACAGGGGGGAAGGAATATCAAATCAGTAAAACGCAAAGGGAAATTGAGGGCAGGAGTCGCCCTGCGAGAAGCCTGGGCGGTAATTGTGTCTTAAGTCCTCCTCCTGGGCTTCATTATCGCCATCAGCAGAGATGATGGCTCACCGAAGGTGATGGTTTCACCGAAGGTGGGTGCCAGGGCCCCTGATGGATCAGCTACCAATCATTAACTAAGTCTTTTCTTCCTTCTCTCCTAAAGGACCAGGGCGGATTTGAGAGCAGTGATCTCAGAACAATAAAACGGCTTTAGAGGTGGAGAAGACATTATGAAAGAGAGAAAACAGCCGCTCCTGGGGATCTCCTATGTGGGATCTGGCCCAGCCCAGCTTAGGGCCTTTGCCACCACATAGCCTTGGGCACTTTCTCTGTATCTCCAAGCCATTCTGAAATTGAAAACGGGGGCAGAGGCATTTGAATGGGCCCTGAGGACCCCTGGCCTGCCAAAGTCCTCTGCTTTGTCATGATTTTCAGACTCAGTGAGAGGCATGCATAAGAAAGCTGAGGGTAAGGGGAAGGGCCTTTGGGCTGACTTCCTCCAAAACACTAATCTTCTAGAAGGCTTAAGGATTCCAGGGGCTCGTGGACATATTAGCATACTGCAGACACTTGCAAGGGGCTTTGAAATGTCACTAAACATGTCCGCAAGTCGCCTTTCTGTGTTTTTCACAGCAAATAAGAAGCAAAAGGAAATCTTTGGCCAAACAGGTCATCTCTGAGACTGATGCCGAGACCTTGGAATAGAACGTTAACATGTCAGACCCTTCACGTGTCACCTCCTCTGCCCTAATGGGGATAAGACAGGGTGTCTCGAGATTCAGATAAAAAATACATATACGCCAGATTTTTTCTAAGCCTTTTGGTACTGTATAAACAGAGAATATATCACTCCTTATAGCCGAAGACCTGATGTAACTTGCACTGCCCTGTTCTCTGTGTAGAAGTCACACTTACTGCCTGCAGCAAGTTAAGAAAATAAAGATAAGCCTTAAAAGGTGAAACCAGGGTGGAATTCCTGTCTAGCGTTCACCATTATAAATACATTGTTCACGCCCTTTCGGCGTTTAAGTGAACTCGACACTAGGTCGTGTGTGGCGTTTCTCATCATTTTATTTTATTTTCTTCATTATTTTAAATCCCAGGCATTTACACATTGCCTGAGAATGTACCACGTGCTGGAGACTGTCCCAGGCTTCACACAAAGCCAGCCATTTAACACAGCAACGGGATGGCTATTGTCACCGGCCTGTTTACATGAGGAGACTGAGGCACGAAGGTAAGTAACTCACCCAAGGGGGCTTAGCCAGGGGGTAACAGAGGCGAGACTGAACACCGGGCCTTTGGAATCCACAACGTGTGCCACTATCCACCAGGCCACACGGCCTCCTCTCTCTCTGGACGAGTGACCCCGTTGACGGGGAATAGTAGGTTTGGCCACGAATTACTATCAACATTTTCTCCGCTGCTCCTGGCGAGGCCCGCTGCTAAGCGTCTTGCGTATACAGGACATCCTGCCCAGTGGCTCTCTGTCCAGCTGCACTCAGGTGAAGTGAGACCTCCCTTCCAGAAAAGACCGGTCACGCACGCACGGGCCCTTCCCGCACACCGCTGGACCCTTCCCATGCTCCCGGGCCCGGCCTACACCTTGCTGTGCTCTGGCTCCCTGATGGCCCCACCCACAGGCACCTCTGTTTCCTGAAACCCACACGGCGCAGGTCACATTTTAAAAATTCATTCTTCATTTTCATGAAATGCACACACACGGTCGTAAAGGGAAGAAGGATTAGGCTTTTATAGCCAGGTCCCATGTTTTCCCCTGTTGGTCCACCGCGTTCTCCACGGGTAGTGCAAAGCAGCACCCCGAGTAGAACCCGTGTGTCCCTGTGTGTTCCTGGATGGGGGACAGCTCCCTGGAAGAGAACCTGTCAGCTGTCCTGCAGAACGTTCTGGTTACGTGCAGCTTACCGAAAGCTTGAATTGATTTAAGCTAAACATTTTGGAGAAGAACACGCTATCAGTGGTCATTTGATCTCCTAAGTTACGTTCTTTTAAGTCCTCTTAACATTAGTAAGTTCGTATAACGCCCCAGAAGACTATGGCTCAGAAAAGAAATCGGGGGGGCGGGGGTGGGGGCGCCTGGGTGGCTCAGTTGGTTGAGCGTCTGATTTCGGCTCAGGTCATGATCTCACACTTTGTGGGTTAGGGTCATGATCTCACACTTTGTGGGTTCGAGCCCCGCGTCGGGCTCTGTGCCGACAGCTCGGAGCCTGGAGTCTGCTTTGGATCCTGTGTCTCCCTCTCTCTCTGTCCCCACTCATGCTGTTTCTCTCTCTCTCATAAGTGAACTTAAAACAATAAAAATAAACCGTGATTGTTCTTGTGTATACCTCGCAGCATCTCCCACGCGTCAGCGTGGCTGGAGGCTGTTTACGAAGCCAGCGAGTGGACTGGTGCCCTTGGGTGACGGATCCAGGTAGGCACTGCACCTGCCCAGCAGACCGTCGTCGCTACAGCTCTTTGGAAGTGACGTTCCAGAACATCCGTGTTTCCGGAGCTGTCTCCAGGGTCTATTTGCCTGCCTGGATGCCGCTCATGGCTCGCATTGTCCACTATTAATAACTCCCCTGTTCTGGGACGTTTACAGATAAGCTTTCACGCGCCTTTCGAAGAACGGTTTCCTGTTCTGAGAAGCTCACGGTGTCACGTGCCCTGCCGGGCGCCGTGGGAAGCCACCCTCCGCGGGGAGAGAAGAACTGGCATTGGCTGGTCCCCCCCACCCCCCGTGCCGTGCCGGGCACCCCTGTCCTGTCCGCACTCGCAGCCCCGTCTGTTACCCACGGTGTTCAGATGAGAATGCTGAAGAGCAGAGAGGTTAGTTAACTTTTCTAAAGTCACACAGCTCCTGAGCAGTGGAACCGGGATTCACGCCCCGCCTTCTGGTGAGTTCCAGGTTCCTGTTGCAACTGTGCACACCTGAGGATGTTGGCCGAAGCTGCCAGCTTGAGTCAAAAGTGCTGCCATTTACTACTTTTTATTTCGTTCTTAGAAATGACTTGATCCGACTGCAAGGACCCCCCCAGCTGCCCCCAGCAAGGGCTCCTTCTCTCCTTGAAGCCCCCTCCTGCCGCTTTCCTCCATCCTGTGTGCTCCTGTCCTCCTCCCTCGGGGTCTGGGATGCCCTGCGGCCCCTGGGCACAGCAGGCCTGGGACGCACCATCGCATCGGAGGGGCAGCTCCCGCCCACCACGGGGACGCTCTGTTGGTGCCCCTGCCACGCAGCTGCTTGACTCCCAAAGCCTTTCCTGTGCCCTCTGATAGATGAGAACCGTGCACAGTTTCTGCAGCTCAGAGGACGCCCCATGGGAGCTGAGCTCCACGGCTGCTTGTGGGGGACAGGTTCGCGCACACATCGCCCACGCTTCCTGTGCCCTCGGGTCCTTCCCCTGGGCAGGGCCTGTCTCTGCCCAGAGCCTCCCCGGTGCCCCTTCCTCCGCCGGTCAGGGCCAGCTTGCCTTCCTGGGTGAACCCACGGCTCAAAATCAACAGCGTCCTTTCCTAGTCACACAGTATCTGGAACTTCTCCGTGTCCTCGGGGGTGAACAGGGGATAATGGCATCGCTACCTTTGGGGGCTTGGAAAGGAAAACCCAAACACTAGCAGAGCGCCTGACAATAGTGAGCCCCGTCTTCCACGTTCGTGTGCACGTACCTGTGTGCGCACGCGGGTCTGGTGAGGCTGGCCGTCCCCAAAGCTCATCGGCCCGATGGAAACACTTTCTTCCTGCTCCGAACCCGCCAGTTCTCCAGGTGCGGAAGTCCCCTGGGAGTCACAGGTGCCAGGCCAGTCGCCGTGCGCTTCCAACACTGTGGTGGCCAAGTGTGCCTTCGCTGGCTCCCCTCTGCACGCGTTCCAAAGGGGGAAGGTGCCTGTGAGTTCCCGAGGGCCGTGTCCACGTCTGGTCTGCTCTGTGTTCTCTCCCAGAGAGCGGGGCCGGGAGGCCTTCCGTGACCATCATCGACCTGTGTTGAAATAAACCAACGGATACGTGAGTGTCTAATCTCCCCAGACCCCTTTGAATTATGATTTTTGATATGCCAAGCCACCTCCAGAAAACATTTACTCAGCGACTGAGCTAGGGCCACACAGAGCAGGGCGGCGGGTGCCCCAGGAAGCTAGAAATTCAGGTCTTGCCTTCCAGCTCACCACGGGAGGGTTGACCACCCCCCCCCCAATTCTGCTTTCCCTGGGAAATGAACCAGACAGCGCCCAGCTCTGTTCATTCGGAGCGTTTGTTGGCCAAGCTGAGCTTTGTGCACCCGGGACGGCCCTGCAGACCCGTCCTGAGCTTTCCAGCGCCCCCTTGGTGAACGCTGCCTTCTGCTAAGTCCCCAGTTGTGGCTGGTTGTGGCTGCACCCCACCGCGACGGGCTCCCGTGAGGCCACATCACACCCAGAGAGACAGAGAGATGAAACGGGAACTGTCAGAGTTTCCTGATGCCTCGGTCCCCCGGGGCTGTCCCTCAGCAGTGGGAATTAAATAGACCCATCAGTCCTAATGAAAAGTCACAATTTTTCTTTCCGTAGCATAGAATGGATTCCCTGGAAAATTAAAGCCTTTGTATTTTGCCCTTGTTTACTGAGCAAAGCATTAAATATACAAGCCAATCCCTCAAGCTAATCTTCCTCTTTATCCACAGAAACAGAAAGTAGATTAGTGGTTGCCAGGGATGGGGGGGGG
>NW_024412419.1:3922115-3922374 GCF_014898765.1 Herpailurus yagouaroundi
TGGGGGGGGGGCGACGGCTACGGGGGAGGGGGTTTCTTGGGGTGATGAAAACATTCTAGCAGTAGCTGTTGGCACAACTCCGTGAAAAGCACTGATTGTAGATTTGAGAAGCCCGCCTGTTACAATATGTTAATTATTCTGCAAAAAAAAAAAAAAAAAAGCTGTTATTTAAAAGCCACATCGGCGGAGTAAACCTTCACCACTTTTCCACTTTTCCACCCGCCCCCCTCCCCCCAGCCCCCCCCAGCCCCCCCCCCTC